>NW_004443945.1:32858441-32868924 GCF_000243295.1 Trichechus manatus latirostris
ATATATATAAAATATATATATATAAAATATATATATATAAAATATATATATATAAAATATATATATATAAAATATATATATATAAAATATATATATATATATATCAATGAGCCAAAATACCCTGTTTTTAGCTTTTATCAAATTCTAGGTGTATCATTCATGATCTATCAGGAGACAGATACCACACTAATTACACCAGAGAGAATTTAATATAATAGAATTGCTAAATAATAAAATACTGTAAAGTATTACTGTAAAGTAATAAAATACTGTAAAGACAAAAGAGGAACACTGAAGTATCATGTAATTGCAGAAGGCAGCTACCACCCCAAGGGCTAGGGAAACAAAGGAAAGAGGCTAAACTGTTAAAACTTAAAACTTAAAAGCTTGGCAGTGGAGTGGTTTAGACCTGAGCCTCAGACTTCTGGGGAGGGGACGTTGTCTGGTGTTGGATCTCTGAGGGGATGTGATGAAGCTGTTGTGCAAGTGTTGAAATAACTGTAAACTGAATTCAGCTGCTGCAACTGAAACAAACTTTTCCTGCTGGGGTGAAGAAGCATTGCTAAGGTGAAGCTAACAGAAACAGGAAATAAAAATAAGAACAAGAAACTAAGCAGAAGGAATGTGGCACTTTTCCCTCCTCCAGTTGTCCACTAGCACCCCCTCATGGCGGAGTCTAACAAGGAGCCAGTTAGAAAGGAGATATTAAAAAAAAATTGCCTTAGAGTCTATTCCAACTCATGGAGATCCTATGTGTGTAGGAGTAAAACTGTGCTCATAGGGTTTTCGATGGCTGATTTTTCAGAAGTAGAATGCCAGGCCTTTCTTCCAAGACACCTTGGGTGGACTCAAACCTCCAACAGTTAACTATTTGCACCACCCGCAGACTCCCAGAAAGGATATTTAAGAGCAGTTATATCAGCAGGATTCTGAAGTTAAATTGTGGGTGCAAATCCTGGCTCAACTACTTACTGACTGAACAAATCTGAGGAAGTTGCTCAACCTCTCTGTGCCTCAGTTTCCTAAAATCTGTTTTCTAAAACAGTTTTCTAAACTCTGTGCCTCAGTTTAGAGATAATAATATTACTCATAGGATTGTGTGAGGAGGAGATGAATAAACATATACAAAGCATTTAGAACTTTATTATTATAATAGATATATATAGCACCTAATAGAGCACCTAAGGAGTCCTGGTGGCACAATGATTAAGCATTCGACTGCTAATGGAAAGGTTGGCAGTTCAAACTCACCCAGCACTCTGCAGGAGAAAAGACCTGGTGATCTGTTTCCATAAAGATTACAGCCTAGGAAACCCTATGGGGCAGTTCTATTCTGTCACACAGGGTCACTATGAATCAAAAATCAACAATAAACTTAACAACAACAATAGAGCATATATCACATATAAGGTTCTCAATATGTGCTAATTATTTTTAACCTATTTATAATTATCATAAAAAGTTATATTTTCAAGCACTTTCTGAGGTATAGATCATTATCACAAATATATCACTTAATTAATTCTCAAGAGATTTAATTATTTTCTATGAAGGAGGCATGCTTATCTTCCTTTTTACAGAGGAAGGAACTGCAGTTCATAAAAGTTGTGATTTGCCTAAAGCCACACAGTTAGTAAATGCCCAAACTGACCCTTCAATCCACTTGCTCTAATTTCAAATATACTACTTTCCCACCAGGTCAGGTTGTTTCTTTCTAGTGACTCACGATAATGCATCAATTTTGATGCAAATAATAAATATATTAAATATTAAAATGTTGAGAAGAGAAAGGGAGTTCATTGTTATAGATTTCCATAATAATAAAAACAAGGCTTCTTCTAGGACACTGCATAGAGCCATAGGGATGGACTAGCTAACATTCACAAAACTTTGCCTGCAATTATTCTGTAAAATGGGTAAGTGGACATACAGAAACTTTACATAACTGGAATTATATAATTGGTAGTACTCTACAGAAAGTGGGAGGTGAATTTAAAAATTATCTTATAAATCAGGTGCAGTAACTTAAATCAGGTCATACAGACCACCACAAAAAGATTCATTAATAATTTATTATACAGATTTACAGATAACCATCACATTCTCTACATTTCTATGCCCTTGTAGACCTAACCTGAGTCTGCATCCACTAGGAAAACCATCAATTGTTTCAAAGTTATACATAGTTCCAAACGCAGGCCATTTTTTTTGAATATTCGAAGTAAAATATGCTTCAGGTTAATGTGCATTTGCAAATCTTAGGTATAATTAAATAATTAGTGTGTTTTTAAACTTCTTCCCATTAACATATTTGTTTATTTAAAGGACATTACTGGGTGGCTAGATGGTACAAATGGTTAAGCACTTGGCTGCCAACCAAAAGAGTGGAAGTTCAAGTCCACCAGAGGTAACTCAGAAGAAAGGATTGGTGATCTACTTTTGAAAAATCAGCCGTTGAAAATCCTATGGAGCACAGTTCTACTCTGACACACATGAGGTCACCATGAATTGGAATTGGAATTGACTCGACAGTAACTGGTTTACTGGTTCTAACAGGGCTTTGAACCCATTCATTCTGGTTCGAACCTCTGCTGAGAATTTGCATTTCTACCCCAGATATACTGAGTCATAATCTACATTTTAACAAGATCCCCAGGTGATTCTTATGTATAATACATTTTGAGAACCACTGCTCTGCTAGTGGTTCTTAGAAATGGTCCCTAACCAACAGTGTCAGCATCACCTGGGAACTTGTTAGAAATGCAAATTCTCAGCAGGGGTTCCAACTGGAATGAACCAGTTTGAAGCCCTGGTTTCTATATTAGAAGGCACTGCAAGGGTTCAAAATGCATTAACTCATTTCCTGAATCTAGGCACATATACTGTTCACCTTCATGTCTATGTCCTCCAGTAAGCTGTGAGTTCTTGGAGAACAGGGCGTCTCATTAATTTCTGTATGTCCAATGCTCAGTAGATAGGTTCTCAAAAGCATAGTAGCTTTATCATCAGCGTCCCAGCTTTCCTGTTTATTAGCTATGTAACTTTGGACAAATTATTTAACTCCTTTAAGTTTTAATATTCATATCTAAAAATTAAAAGTAATAATAAAACCTATCTGATGAGGTATTGTGGACATTACATGAGATCACACTTCTAATGGGACTGGCCTTCAGTGTCTCAGATTACTATGTTTATTGAATCATTTAACGACTAAATAAATTCATGAGCCAACAGATGGATGAACACAAGCATATTATGTGACAATATACAACAAATGACATATAGTGACAAAAGCAAGATCTGGAAAATTACTGACCTCCAAACTAAACTGTAGGCTTAAGAGAGCTGTTGTAAGACATATAATACTTGAAAGACTTGAAGAAAATTTTTAGAAACGTTCATTTGACAAGGGTGTATAAAATGAATGGAGTTATCTTACAGAGCAGTCCCTTGGTGGTGCAAAAGATTAAGAAGCTTGGCTGCTAAGCAAAATTTGAAGGTTCAAGTCCACCTGGAGATGCATCAGAAGAAAGGCCTGGTGATCTACATCTGAAAATCAGCCATTGAAAACCCTATGGAATACAGTTCTACTCTGACATACGTGGCGTCGCCATGAGTCAGAATCGACAACTGGTTTTTGGCTTATATCCAATGAAACTAATGACTTCTTTGATAGCACAAACGAATGTGGACAACATTGCTCAAACAACTGCTCTGCTGAACTACTCATTGCCACTCAGGGCTGGGCTTCTGTCTCTCCCCACACACACTGGCTAACCATTTGGACTCCAGATGCATTGCAAACGGCTTCCTCTGGCCAATCCAGAAATTATTACAGCAGAAAAGCATTCTCTTAAGCACTTAAACTGTATTGGTAGGAAGAGGATATGAAAAAGAAGGAATAAAGAGGAGAAGTTTTATAAAAGAAGAATCAAAGGACAAAATGATCAATTCATATAAGAATAATATGGATGAAAAAGGAAACTGAAGGAATGATATTGCCTTTAACAAACAGGAAGTCAGAAGAAGCTGCTAGATGGGTAATAAAGAAGATAAATTTGTTTTTAAGTGTGTTATCATCATGTGATTATAAGACATTCAAAATTAAAAATCCAGCAGACAGTAGGAACCATAAGGCAGGAACCCAAGGATAAAATGGATTCTGGCTGCTGAATAAGGAATAATTCTCAGGAAATTTTCAAATTGCTGTAAATTAAATTTGTCTTTCAAATCTAAGAGACCAGTAAAGTTTTTTCATCATTGGTAAATCTGAGTGTTGAAAAGTAATTACATCCTCATTTTGGGTCAAAGATTAATAAGTATGCTTTCTAAGTGTCGGCTTTTGTTATTGAGATAAACAGCAGCTACTGTTCACAAAACAACAACCACTTTCATTCACAGCTGTACGTGTTTTTTATTAGAACTAAGAACATCTTGCTATAGCTTAGAAACTTCTAAATCATTAGGTCCTTATCATTGATAAATATAGAATATAAAGAACAAATACTCTGGTTAAAAGCAGCTTAGCTAGGAAGCTAATTGTATATAGACAATCTTCTTTGTGAATTGCACTATTTATCTCCTTACATAACAACAGATCATGATGTCCAATTAACTGAATTGCTTTCAGTTAGCTCAATAGATGATAAAAAAATAAATGAATAAGCAATGGTAGTCCATAATCGTAATCAAATACTGAAGCAGGCTAATCAACTTTGTAAAAGAATGTAAAAGAAACTTCACATAGTTACCGCATATATATTCACATAACAAATCCATCATAACCCGATGACTGTTTATAAAATACGAATATAAGGATTTTTTTCAAAACATTTATTCTATTAGTCACAGTCTAAACCAATGTAGCATTCATTAGTCACAGACACCACTAGTTATTAACAATTTCCTGGAGGCATTTTTACTCTTAATATCAGTTACATTTGCTGCTTATGCATTTTAATTATAAATTAAAAGCAATGCAAATATTATAATCAAAGGAACAGAGAGCATTTCCACTTACTGAACGACTATACTTAAAGTCACTTCAGTTTCAGAAATTCTTCATGTCAGCTGAGTTGCATAACATCTAGTCGCATTACACCTGCAGGTGACTAGGGAAAAAAAATCTAAATAAATTTGTCATCACCCAAAATCATGCTGGCAAATATTTTTAAATAGTGTTATACATATTTTATGATTGAAAGCTTCTAAATATCAGTTGTTATAAATCCACTTTGTAAGATCATTAAATATTCAATGTAATCAACTTGAGAAAAACAAGTACCTTCAAAAGTTTTCTTTGAAAATGTATTTTTTTTAGCTTAATGCTTGTTTTGCTAAACCTACAGAAATAAAAAGAACATCAAAGCAGTGTATTCATCCCTTTTGGAAATGATATGGTCTTGCACTTATATTTAATGTAAAGAAAATCATTTATATATTTCATGTTTGTTATTATTCAAAAGTACTTTAACAAATCTTTGTTGCATGTCACTGTGGGCATGGTACTGGCTGCATTAATTCCCACTTATCATAATACCTTAATTAACTGGATTCCATTTCTCTTGTCTGGAATGTCCTACCTTTCTACATCTGCTTAGTAAATTTCTCATCCTTCAAAGACTCATCATGGACATTAATGGATATTAACTCCTCCATGGAGCTTTGCTCCACTCTCACCTAGGGAGTCTCAGTCACTTCCTCCTCTATGCTAATATAGTACTGCTCACCTACTTGATGTGGATGGAGTCAAGCTTTCAGGACCTTTATTTGCTGATGTGGCATGACTCAAAATGAGAAGAAAAAACTGCAAACATCCATTCATAGTTGGAAGTTGGAACATACAAAGTTATGAATCCAGGAAAATTGGAAGTCATTAAAAATTAAATGAAACACATAAACATTGATATCTTAGGCATTAGTGAGCTGAAATGGATTGTTATTGGCCATTTTGAATCAGACAATCATATGGTGTACTATGCCAGGAATGACAAATCAAAGAGAAATGGCATCACATTCATTGTGAAAAAGAACATTTCGAGACTTCCGGACAACATGGCGCTATAGACAGAAGCACCACACCATCCCTCCAAAACAAAGATCCGAAAAACTAAGTCAGAGACACATGTCAGTCCTGAAACCTTAAGCATCAAGTGAAGAGATAAAGAACTCAGCCAAGCACCAAATGGAATAAGAAACTGACCAAGAACAGAGAGTGAGGAGAGATACATGCAGAGGTCCCCTATCAGCTACCACAGCACGGATCCGCCGTCTTGGACTTCTACCAGATATCAGTGAACAGGGGGTACAAGAAAGCAGCTTCACAGAGTTTCCAGCAAGAGACAAAACAACCGGTAACCAGCAATATATGCTTTCCCAACCCCTACGCTTCTTCACACCCACTCGACCTCCTCTGCTTCCTGCCACCATAGTCTCTTAGCTGGGAAGCACCGGCTTCACCCCAGTGTCACTTGGATTCCACCCACCCACACTGGCCAGCTCCCTGAGTGCCATTTGTTGGCTGTTGGTGTTGCTTTTTTCCACTTCTTTAAATTTCTTCCTTACCTCTCACCACCTCCCCCTCCTTTCTCTCAAATACCTGGCTCCATGTGCCAACTTTACTTCTTCCTGAAAGGCTGCAAAACACCGCTCGACTGTGAAACTGCTTCCTGGCCCATGCCACCACACTGGTGGGACCTCTAGGGCTTTTTTGTTTGTTTATTTGTTCTGATTTGATTTGTTTGTTTTCTTTTTCTTTTCTCGGCTTGGAAGCGCCTTCTAGCTGGGCAGTACTGCGCAGCTTGGGAGCTACTCCCTTACTCTGCACAGATGCACAGAGACATCCCTGGGGGCATTTCTTTTTTGTTTTTTGTTTGTTTGTTTGTTTTGGTTTTGTTTTCTTGGCTTTTTTGTTTCTCTGTTTTGTTTTCTTCTCTCTCTTTTTCCCCTTATGTCTTTCTTCACTTCCATTTTCTCATCTCTCTATACTTACCTAATCTTCCTGTCTCATGAATACCTGGTGCTGTGTAACACCTCTACCCCTTCTAGCCAGGCTGTACTTCACACCCTGGGAGCAACTTCCCCAGTCCGAGCAGCCACACTGGTAGGATCCCTGGGGACTTTTCTTTTTTTTCCCTCTAATTTTTATTATTCATTTTTTTCTTTTACTTTTTTCTTTTTTTCTTTTTTTTTTTCTCCATTTCTCAGTCTCTCATCTCTCCACTCCAACAGCAAACTCCCTTAGCACTCTTTTTTGTTTGTTGGTGTGTATGTTTTTGGCTTCTGTTCCTCTCGCCTCTTTCCCATACCCATCTTACCTCCACACATCACAATCTCCCCACTCCTTCCTGCCTACCTACACCATGTGCTGAACATCACACCCCCAAGCAGCACAGGCCTGGCCTACCAGAACCTGCCCTGCACTGACTCCCGGCCCACCCTGTTGGCCCTAGTATGTGCTGAAAACAACCCATCCCAGCAACTCCTCTTCATCTAGACATGCCCTGCTGTACCATACCTGAGTGACTGACCCTGCCCATTGGAGAAGGAGGTGAAAAGTATCATGCCGACAGACAAGCAAACAACGAAGAATGCACAGCCCACCTGCTCAGACATAACCAAATAAAACAAAAAGGCAGGATGAAACAAACAAATCTACAATCAATAAATGAGGAAAATAACTACTGAATGCCCCGAAAACAGCAGACAATATCAAAACATATACAAAAACAGGACAGGATAGTTCCAATAGGCACCCAAAATAAAACATCAGATGACTTTGCAGTAGAAGAAAAAGGCACTAGAACTACCTGATAGGGAATTCTAATCTCTAATATTCACAATTATCCAAGAGATGAAGCAAAAAGCAGACAAAAATGAGGAAAAAATAGACACATTCATGGAAAAGGCAGACAAATTCATGGAAAATACAGACAAAACAATGGAAGAAGTCAAGAAAATAATACAAAATGCTAAAATAAATTCACAACTAGAAATCATACAAAAACAACAATTAGAAATCCAAAAGATAAACAACAAGATTTCAGAAATGGACAGTGTCATAGAAGGGCTAAGGAGCAGGTTGGAAACAATAGAAGACAGGATCAGCGAAATTGAAGACAAACACTTGGATACAACTCTGTTTGAGGAAAAATCAGAAAACACAATGAAGAAAAATGAAGAAACACTGAGAATTATGTGGGATACAATCAAAAGGAAAAATCTTCGAGTGCTTGGAGTTCCAGAACAGAGGGAGAAAACAGAAAACACAGAGAGGATCATTGAAAAATTGCTAACAGAAAACCTCCCCAGTATCATGAAAGATGAAAAGCTGACCATCCAAGAAGCTCAACAAACCCCATATAGGACAGATCCCAAAAGAAAATCACCAAGGCATATCATAATCACACTCACTAAAACCAAAGAAAAACAAAGAATCCTGAGAGCAGCTTGAGAAAAACAAAAAGTCACAAACAGAAGAGAAACAGTAAGACTAAGCTTGGATTATTCAGCAGAAACCATGCAGGCAAGAAGGCAATGGGATGACATATATAAAACCTTGAAAAAAAAAAATTGCCAGCCAAGAATAATTTATCCTGCAAAACTCTCATTCAAATATGATGGTGAAATTAGGTCATTTCCAGATAAACAGAAATTAAAGGATGATGTAAAAACCAAACCAAACTTACAAGAATTATTAAAGGGAGTCCTTTGATCTGAGAACAAACAACACCAGACCACAGGCTGAAACTAGGACACAGGATTATACCAGCCAGGAAGTGAACTCACAAGGACTATCCAAAACCAAAATAAGTACAACAGGGAACCAGAGAGGTTAATCTGTAAATGATAATAGCATCAGAAAAATAAAACAGGGAATAAACAGTGTAGGTATAGAACCTTCTAATAGAGAGGAAGGCAAGGTGATACCAGGTAATAATAGATTGCTTCAAATCCAGGAACATAAGAGTAAATTTCAAGGTAACCACAAAGAAAGGTAACAAACCTACTCATCAAACTAAACAAGAAAAACATAAAGTCTCATCAAAACAAAATAAAAACAAAAGAAATGAAAAAAAATCCACAAACAAAAGATATTCAACACTGGAGAGTAAGAGGAACAAAGAAAATGTCAGCACCACAAAAAAAAGCACTACAAAATGACGGCAATAAACTCACACCTGTCAATAATTACACTGAATGTAAATGGCCTAAATGTCCCCTTAAAGAGATGGAGAGTGACAGAATGGATAAAAATCAGGATCCATCAATATGCTGTCTACAAGAGACACATCTTAGAAACAAAGATGTAAATTTATTAAAAATCAAAGTATGGAAAGAAATATATCAAGCAAACAGCTACCAAAAAAGAGTAGGAGTGGCAGTACTAATCTCAGATAAAATAGACTTTAAAACAAAATCCACCATAAAAGACAAAGAAGAACAGTACACAATGATTACATTATGCTGAGTGAAATAAGTCAATCACAAAAGGATAAATATTGTGAGACTTCTACTGTAAAAACCCATGAAAAAGTTTATACACAAGAAGACACAATCTTTGTTGGTTATGAGGGATGGGAGGGGTGTGGGGGACTAAATAGACAATAGATAACTGGTAACTTTGGTGAAGGGTAAGACAGTACACAATACTGGGAAAGCCAGCACAACTTGTACAAGGAAAGGTCATAGAAGCTCCATAGACACATCCAAACTCCCCGAGGGACTGAATTGCTGGGCAGAGGGCTGTGGGGATCATGGTCTCAGGGAACATCTAGCTCAACTGGCATAACACAGTTTATAAAGACAATGCTCTACATTCTACCTTGGTGAGTAGCATCTGGGGTCTTGGAAGCCTGTGAGCGGCCATCTAAGATGCTCCACTGGTCTCACCCCTTCGGGAGCAAGAGAGTATGAAGAGAAAAAGATATAACGAAGAGATTAGTCCAAAGGACTAACGGACCACAGCTACCAAGTTCTCCACCAGACTGAGTCCAGTACAGCTAGATGGTGCCCAGCTACCACCACTGACTGCTCTGACCGGGATCACAATAGAGGGTCCTCGACAGAGATGGAGAAGGATGTAGAACAAACTTCTAACTCAAAAAAAAAGACCAGATTTGCTGGCCTTACAGAGACTGGAGAAACCCCAAGAGTATGGCCCCCAGACACCCTTTTAGCTCAGTGGTGAAGTCACCCCCGAGGTTCATCATTCAGCCGGGGATTGGACAGCCCCATAAAACAAAACGGGACTAATGAGGCACAGCAGCTGAAGTACAAGGACTAGAAGGCAGGAGGGGACAGGAAAGCTGGTAATAGGGAACCCAAGGTTGAGAAGGGACAGCGTTAACATGTTGTGGGGTTGTTAACCATTGTCATAGGGCAATATGTGTACTAACTGTTTAATGAGAAACTATTTGTTCTATAAACCTTCATCTAAAGTACAAAAAAAAAATTATCTATGTGAGATCAAATTGACAACAGC
>NW_004443945.1:32869082-32901000 GCF_000243295.1 Trichechus manatus latirostris
GACTGTTTAATGAGAAACTATTTGTTCTGTAAACTTTCATCTAAAGTACAATAAAAAATTTTTTTTAAAAAAAGAACATTTCAAGATCTATCCTGAAGTGCAATGCTGTCAGTGATAGGATAATATATATCTGCCTACGAGGAAGACCAGTAAATATCACTTTTATTCAAATTTACCCACTAGCCGCTATGGCCAAAGATGAAGAAGTTGAAGTTTTTACCAACTTCTGCAGTCCGAAATTGATCAAACATGCAATCAAGATGCACTGATAATTTCTCATGATTGGAATACGAAAGAGGGAAACAAAAAAGAAGGATCGGTGGTGGCTGGAAACTATAGCCTTGGTGATAGAAATGGTGCCAGAGACGAAATGATAGAATTCCGCAAGACCAACGACTTATTCATTGCAAATACCGTTTTTCAACAACATAAACGGCGATTATATATGTGGACCTCGCCAGATGGAATACACAGAAATCAAATCAACTACATCTTTGGAAAGAGATGATGGAGAAGCTCAATGTCATCAGTCAGAACAAGGCCAGGGACTGACTTCAGAACAGACCATCAATTGCTCATATGCAAGTACAAGTTGAAGCTGAAGAAAATTAAAATAAGTTAATGAGAGCCAAAGTATAACCTTGATTATATCCCACCTGAATTTAGAGACCATCTCAAGAATAGATTTCATGCATTAAACACTAATGACTAAAGACCAGATGAGTTGTGGGATGACATCAAGAACATCATACATGAAGAAAGCAGAAGGACATTAAAAAGACAGGAAAGAAGGAAAAGACCCAAATGGATGTCAGAATAGACTCTGCAACTTGATTTTGAACATAGAATAGCTAAAGTGAACAGAAGAAATGATCATGTAAAAGAGCTGAATAGATTTCTAAGGGTGGCTCAAGAAGACAAAGGAAAGTATTATAATGAAATGTGCAAAGACCTGGAGTTAGAAAACTAAAAAGGAAGAACATGCTTGACATTTCTCAAGCTGAAAGAAACGAAGAAAAAAATTAAAGCCTCGAGTTGCAATACTGAAGGATTTTGTGGGCAAAATATTGAATGACAAAGGAAGCATAAAAAGTAGATCAAAGCAATACACAAAGTCTCTGTACCAAAAAGAATTAATCGACGTTCAACCATTTCAGGAGGTAGCATATGATCAAGAACCAATGGTACTAAGGAAGAAATCCAAGCTTCACTGAAGGCATTAGTGAAAAACAAGCCTCCAGGAATTGATGAAATGCCAACTGAGATGTTTCAACAAAGAGATGCAGCTCTAGAGGTGCTCATTTGTCTATGCCAAGAAATTTGGAAGACAGCAACCTGGCCAACTGACTGGAAGAGATCCATATTTGTGCCCATCATAAAAGAAAGATGATGAAACAGAATGTGGAAATTATTGAACAATATCATTAATACCACACACAAGTAAAATTTTGCGGAAGATAATTTTAAAAAACGGTTGCAGCAGTACATCGACAGAGAGCTGCCAGAAATTCAAGCCAGATTCAGAAGAAGATGTGAAATGAGAGATATCATTGCTGATGTGAGATGGATCTTGGCTGAAAGAAGAGAATACCATAAATGTGTTTACCTGTGTTTAATTGACTATGCAAATGCATTCGACGGTGTGGATCATAACAAATTATGGAAAACGTTGCACAGAATGGGAATTCCATAACACTTAATTGTGCTCTTGCAGAACCTGTACATTGACTAAGTCATTCAGACAGAATAATGGGATACTGTGTGGTTTAAAAACAGGAAAGGTGTACATCAAGGTTGTATCCTTTTGCCATATTTATTCAATCTACATTCTGAGCAAATAATTTGAGAAGCCAGACTATATGAAGAGGAACACAGCATCATGATTGGAGTAAGACTCATTAACAACCTGCAATATGCAGATGACACAACCTTGCTTACTGAAAGCTAAGAGGATTGAAGCACTTACTGATGAAGATCAAAGACTATAGCCTTCAGTATGGATTACACCTCAACATAAAGAAAACAAAGTCCTCACACTGGATTAATAAGCAACATCATAATAAACAGAGAACATACTGAAGTTGTCAAAGATTTCATTTTACTTGGATCCACAATCAACACCCATGGAAGTAGCAATGAAGAAATCAAACGATGTATTCCATTGGGCAAATCTGCTGCAAAACACCTCTTTGAGTGTTAAAAAGCAACGATGTCACTTTGAGAACTAGGGTGTGCCTGACCCAAGCCATGGTATTTTCAATTGTGTCATATGCGTATGAAAGCTGGACAATGACTAAGGAAGACTGAAGAAGAATTGATGCCTTTGAATTATGGTGTTGGTGAAGAATGTTAAACATACCATGGACTACCAGAAGAACAAACAAATCTGTCTTGGAAGAAGTACAACCAGAATGCTCCTTAGAAGCAACGTTCTCCACGCACTTTTGGCATGTTATCAGGAGGAACCAGTCCCTGGAGAAGACATCATGCTTGGTAAAGTAGAGGGTCTAGAAAAAGAGGAAGACAGTCAACAAGATGGATTGACACTGTAGCTGTAACAATGGGCTCAAACATAGCAGTGATTGTGAAGATGGCACAGTATCAGGCAGAGTTTCGTTCTGTTGTACATTGGATCGCTATGAGTTGGAACTGGAGCTGACTGATCAGGCACCTAACAACACATTATAGTATAGAATGTGTGATTGTTTCTACATCTTTCTCTCTCTCAAGAATGTGAGTGCCTCTAGGGCAGGAGCCACGTCTTGGTCATCTTTATATACCCCACAGGAGCAAAGTACCTGAAACACAATAAGAACGCCAATGTTTGTTGTTGTTAGATTCCTTTGAGGCAATTTTCGACTCATAGCAACCCCACATAACAGAGTAGAACAGTCCCATAGGGTTTCCTAGGCTGTAATCTTTATGGGGACAAATTACCAGGTTTTCCTCCCGCTGGTGGCGTCGAACCACTAACCTTTAGGTTAGCAGCCAAATGCTTAACTGTTGTGCCACTAGGGTTTATTGTTCAATAAAATTCTATGCTTTAGTAAATGGAGTGTTTTAAATTTAAGAGCTCTCCCGAACCACAATTTGTTTTATTAAATTAATTGACAGATATTTGTTGAGCACTTAATTTATACCAGAAATTTTTATATGTTATCAAATTAATTAGCTTGTGTAATCTTCCCCAAATCCTTAAGAGGTAGTTGTTAGAGCTTCCATTTTACAGACGAGAGTCAATACCCAAGTAACCTGACAACATGTTGTTGTTGTGTACCTAACAACATGCCTAGTGCTTTTTCCTCTAAAGCCTTATAATTGGAAAAAGTCCTCATAATTTAATTATCTACTTTCCTGCCTTACTAATATACTCAGTATAGTGACTTCTTTAGGCTCTGGCCAGTGTTCACATTTCTTATCAGTGTTTCTTATCCTAAATACAGAATCAGCACCTCTCCCTCCGCAGGAAAATAGAAAACTTCAGGTTGTTTCAAGTTATTGCTTGAGTTAATCTACTATAAATCACTTACTCTCTTTATAACTCAGTGGTTACTTTTCTCTTATTGAGATACTATTAATACTATTTGAATTTAATTGACAGAATCTCAAAGAATCCCTTAAATGTTACCTTCCTTAGTGGACATAGGAGGAATCATAACTTAGTTAGTTTTTCAGCTTGTTTCCAATAGTTAGCCAGAAAATAAGAAAGCTGCAACCCATGCCCTTTCCTAAAAGCATAGGATACTGTGGTTTGAGAAATGCTAAAAGTCCTCCTTATCAAAACCACCCACCAACAGAATGACTGAAATTTCTATCATTAAAGATTCCTTCAAAGTAAGTTAGCATTTCTCAAACTTGATTCCTATTAGGTGAAAAAGCTTATTATAGATCCTCCTCCAGCATTGACTTGAATCATTTTATAGGAATGATATTTAAATATGCTTATACCTGAAGCTAGATATAAATTCCATTTGCTTATAATATTTATATAACTATAAAGCTAACAGATATTTGTAAAATAAACATAAAACTTAAAAAATCAATAAAATTAAAACAAATAATATTGATGTCATAAATAACGCTTTGCTGAAAATAAATTACTAGTCACACAAAGGATACAGTGTTGTTGCTAGCTGCCATCAAGTCAGCCCCCGACTCAAGGCTACCTCATGTGACAGAGTAGAACTGCTCCATAGAGTTTTCTTGGCTGTAACCTTTGATGGAAGCCGACCGCCAGGACTTTCTTTCACAAAACCACCGTGTGGGATCACACTGCCAACCTTTCATTTAGCAGCCGAGCACAAACCACTTTCGCCACCCAGACTCCTAAGAATGTGGTAGTGTATGCTAATAATGATGATTCTTTTTATTTTAGCATGGCTATATTACTATGCCACCAGGGTTTCCTACTATAATTTACATGTATATATATGTATATATATATATATATATATGGATTCAAACTGCTGACCTTTTGGTTAGCAGCCAAGCTCTTAACCACTGCAACAACAGGGCTCCATATATATATATGGCAATTCAAATCTACCAGTCGCTTCTTGGAAGCCCTATGGTGGCAGTTCTTCTCTGTCCTATGAGTTCCTATGAGTCGGAATGGACTCGACAGCAATGGGTTTGATGTATATATATATATATATATACACACATATAAATTCAAGTCTCAAGTTGCAATATTGAAGGATTCTATGGAGAAAATATTGAACAACACAGGAAGCAACGAAAGAAGATGGAAGGAATACACAGAGTCACAGTACCAAAAAGAATTGATCAATGTTCAACCATTTCAGGAGGCAGCATATGATCAAGAACCAATGGTACTGAAGGAAGAAGTCCAAGCTGCACTGAAGGTACTGGCAAAAAACAAGGCTTCAGGAATTGACAGAATACCAATTGAGAAGTTTCAACAAATGGATGAAGCACTGGAGGTGTTCGCTTTTTATCCCAAGAAATTTGGAGGACAGCTGTCTGGCCAACCAACTGGAAGAGATCCATATCTGTGCCTATTCCAAAGAAAAGTAATCCAACAGAAATTATCAAATAGTATCATTAATATCACACACAAGTAAAATTATGCTGAAAATCATTCAAAAGCAGTTACAGCAACACATTGACAGGGAGCTGCCAGAAATTCAAGCTGTATTCAGAAGAGGACATGGAACCAGGGATATCATTACTGATGTCAGATGGATCGTGGCTGAAAGCAGAGAATACCATAAAGATGTTTACCTGGTTTTATTGACTATGCAAAGGCATTCAGCTGTGTGGATCATAATAAATTATGGATAACATTGCAAAAAATGGAAATTCCAAAACACTTAATTGTGCTCATGAGGAACCTCTACATAGACCAAGAGGCAGTCGTTTGAATAGAAGAAGGGGATACTGCATGGCTTAAAAGACAGGAAAGGAGTGCATCAGGGTTGTATACTTTCACCATACCTATTCAATCTGTATGCTGAGCAAATAATCCGAGAAACTGGACTATATGAAAAAGAATGCAGCATCAGGATTGCAGGAAGACTCATTAACAACCTACAATATGCAGATGACACAACCTTGTTTGCTGAAAGTGAAGAGGACATGAAGCACTTGCTGATGAAGATCAAAGGCTACAGCCTTCAGTATGGATTGCACCTTAACATAAAGAGAACAAAAATTCTCCTAACTGGACCAATAAGCAACATCGTGATAAACAGAGAAAATATTGAAGTTGTCAAGGATTTCATTTTACTTGGTTCCACAAATCAATGCCCATGGAAGCAGCAGTCAAGAAATCAAACCATGTATTCCATTGAGCAGATCTGCTGCAAAAGACCTCTTTAAAGTGTTAAAAAGCAAAGATGTCACTTTGAAAACTAAGGAGCGCCTGACCCAAGCCATGGTATTTTCAATCGCGTCATATGAACATTGGACAATGAATAAGGAAGACCTAAGAAGAATTGATGCCTTTGAATTATGGTGTTGGCAAAGAACATTGAATATACCAGGGACTGCCAAAAGAACAAACAAATCTGTCTTGAAAGAACTACAGCCAGAGTGCTCCTTGGAACTGAAGATGACGAGATCTCATCTCACGTAGTTTTAGACATGTTATCTGGAGGGACCAGTCCCTGGAGAAGGACATCATGCTTGGTAAATAAGAGCGTCAGAGACAAAGAGCAAGACCCTTAACGAGATGTATTGACACAGTGGCTGCACGATAGGCTCAAGCATAGCAAGGGTTGTGAGGATGGCACAGGACAGGGTAGTGTTTCATTCTATTGTAAATAGGGTCACTGAGGCAGAGTCGACTCGACAGCTCCTAACAACAACAACATATATAGTATAACACATATCATATTATGTATTTGTAGTTGTTAGGCGCTGTTGAGTCAGTTCCAACTCGTAGTGACCCTACATACAACAGAACGAAACATTGCCCTGTCCTGTGCCATCCTCACAACCATTGCTATGCTTGAGCTCATCATTGCAGCCACTGTGTCAACCCATCTCATTGAGGGTCTTCCTCTTTTTCACTGACCCTCTACTTTACCAAACATGATGTCCTTCTCCAGGGGCTGATCCTTCCTGATAACATGTCCAAAGTACGTGAGATGAAGTCTCACCATCCTTGCTTCTAAGAAGCATTCTGGTTGTACTTCTTCCAAGACAGAATTGTTTGTTCTTCTGGGAAGACCATGGTATATTCATATCTATATGTTATATAATAATATACATTATATATTACTGTGTGCCATTTGTATACAATATTCACTGAACCTAAGACCGCACCAGGGACACACCATTATCTTAAGCACTGTTCTCTTAGCCTGCCCACCCTCAGCCTAAGGCAAAGCCTTGCATATAATGACTACAGATAAAAAGTCACTGAGGCCAGAACACCTGTGTTCCTGGCAGAGAAGTTTTCTCCACTTCTTCTTACAGTCTATCTGTGGCACAGAACACCTCTTTATTCTTTTTTTTTAAAATAATATTTTATTGGGTTTGGTGAAATTTTACACAGCAAGTTAAGTTTCCATTGACAATTTCCACACAAATTGTTCAGTGACATTAGTTACATTTTTCACAGTGTGTCAACATTCTCTTTAATTGTGTTCTGGCTGTTGTATTTCCAGTATTCTAATTTCCCTGGCCCCTTATCTTCTCATCTTTGCTTTAGAGTAAATGTCAACCTTTTGGTCTCATACTGATAGTTTTTTTTAGTAGAGCAACATTTTTATCAGTAATAGCCTTTATTTTGTGTGCTACTCCGCTACTTCACTAAAAGGTGATTTAAGGGATAATTTCAGTTCAAGATTTAAAAAGTGTCTCCGAATGAGTCTCAGGGAGTCCTCTGGTCTCAACTGGTCCAGTTAGTCTGGTTGTTTTTAGGAATTTGAGTTCTGTTCTGCATTCTGTCTGAGACCATCTATTGTGACCCCAGTTAGAATGGTCAGTGGTGGTAGCCAGGCACCATCTAGTTCTTCTGGTTTCAGAATAGATGAGGTCATGGCTCATGTAGGCTATCAGGCTTGTAGACTTGTTTCTTCTCTGAGATTTTGGTTACCTTCTTACTCTTTTAGTGAATAGAGACCAATGGTTGTATCTTAGATGGCCACCTGCAAACTTTTAAGACCCTACACTATTCACTTTGGAAGAGGCTGCATAGGTCCGGCTCACCATTATTACTCCCCATTGCAAACCCCAGCATTGTCTCATCATCTTTTTTTTCCCCTCCCGTTTCAGTCTCTATAAAAAGTTTGAGATTAACCGATGTTCTCCTTGGAGGATGGAAAACAAGTGATAATGATCTAGGAATGAAAAACCAAACAAAGCACCCATCTTGTGACAAGAAAACCAGGATGTCACCAGATAACCCTCAAGAATACCAGTAAAAGGTTAACTCATCTGGGACATGACCACCATGACCACCTCAAGGAGGAACTAACACAAACTTCTATGACTCATAATCGTGTCCCTATAAAGCCTTCAGCCAGTCTCCAGTCGAGAAGACGGGTTTTTGGAGGAATCTATTCCCCTCTGTCTCGTATATACTGATATATAATAAAACTCTTGCTGCTCACCTTACCCCATCTCAGAATTGGCTATTGCGGCAGGCAGCTCCAATCCACACTATTGCAGTAACAACTTCACTAGGTTGCAGAACATGAACTTCATGAATTATGCCAATTGACTGGGTTGTCCCATGATATTATGATCCTAAACTTTCAAACCTGAAAACCAACCTGGAAAAGTGTTTGTTTATGTCTAAGGAATATCTGTAGTTGAGTTTTCAATGACTATATGAGCCTGCACACACATATTTGTATTTACATATACATATAGATACAGAATAGATACGGTTAAGAGTTCACTGCTAACCAAAAGGTCAGCAGTTCAAATCTACCAGCTACTCCTTGGAAACCCTATGGGGCAGTTTTACTCTATCATATATGGTCACTATGAGTCAGAATGGACTTGACAGCAATGAGTTTGGTTTTTTTGTTTGTTTTTTGTTTTTATAGATACTTCTATCATTTCTCACAAATGTATACACTGGTACCTACTCATATACCTATAAGCCTATACCCATCCATATGTGATCATACACTGATTTTTTGGTCTTTGTTGGAGTTGATGCTATCTTACATATGTCAAATTCTTTAGTTACAGGCATCCTTTTCTGTTGAGCGCCTCTCAGTGACATCGTTCACACCTCTTTATTCTTTATTCTTAATCCAAGGCTAGGATGGTCTAAACCATCATCCTCTTGTCATTCATTCAACAAACATTCATAGCATACCTAGAATGCCCCACACTGAGCCAAGCACAAGGGACATGAAAATGGCCAAGGCGTAGTCTCTTCTCTAAAGGAGTTTATATTCTGATAGGAAAAACAGACCTTAAAAGAGTTGTAAAATGAGAAGTGGTAAAGTAGAGAAGTGTTTGGCACAAAGTACAATAGGGACAACAAAGAAGGGATTATATGTACGCCTGTTGGGGGTAGAGAAGAGGAGAGAAGAGACAGGGGATAGAAATATCCAGCTTAAGCTAGATAAACAATGAGCATTTCAGGCAGGGGAATAATACATATTAGCAAAGACATTGATAGAGGTGAGAAAAAGAAAAGTAGTTCAAGTTACCGTAAATAATTCACTTCAGCAAGAGCTTATTGTATGAGGAAGTATAGGTTGGAGATGAAACCAAACAGTTAGGCAAGGAACTTTGAACATTCTACCATCGGGCAGAAAGAGTCCCTGAGAAGTTTCAGTTAGACAAACAATGAGATTTATACTGAAGAATAATCTGTTTCATTCACGTTGGCAGACACTACTGCAGCAGTACAGTACAAAAAATTTAGAGTGTTATTGGTGAAATCTCAGTAGTTGTTTCAGCCAGAATAAGCAGTCCTCTTCCTTCTCTTGTCTTCTTTTTGATGGTTGGAGAGCTTCTCTGCAGAACAACACAAAATCACAGAATTTAAATTCAGAAGAACACTTAAAGATTATTTTGCACAACCCTGTCATTTCCAGATCAAGGCAAGTGAAGATGAATGAGCCAAAATTCATGTATTTCATTTTAGAATTCTTTCCAGTTGTCCATTTGCCAAACATTGAGACTCTTGATCTAGACAAAGGGGAAGTATCATCTGTAATGTTAATGCTCATGCTAATTCCATTCTACTGACAAATCAGGTTGCAGAGATATTTTAAGTCATTTCAAAAGATGCTTGAATTAAAATCTGTATCACTTTTCTTTTCACTTGTGTTAATCCTGGAAGTATAGCCTGGAGCTCTGGTGACACAGTGGTTAAGAGCTCAGCTACTAACCAAAAGATCAGTGGTTTGAATCTACCAGCCGCCCCTTGGAAACCCTATGGGGCAGTTCTACTCTGTCCTACAGGGTAACTATGAGTTGGAATCAACTAGACTGCAATGGGTTTGGGTTTTGTTTTTTGTTTTTTTGGGGGATGTGTTAATCCTAGGCATTGAATTGTCAAAGCAAGCTGCCAAGATTCCTAGATCTTACCTGATACCAAAGTTTATTAATGATTCAGTGAATATAGGCCATTATCAGGCATAGATAAAACATTGTTTTCCAGGAAAAACCCAAAATTCAAAGCTGTCCATTTTTTCCTGAGCAAATTTTGTTTCAGATTTACAAGGAGTTTTTGAGCAAAGTATGTGAACAGGAAATGAGTTCAGTTTGGGGACATCTCCATTTTATACTCCCTTACAAAGCTTACATATCCCCCTCCATCCAGCCAGCCATGCCACATAAATCCATAAATTCCAAGTTTGTTTATAATAAGCTATCTAGACACACCCACAATGTCCTACTAAATACATTTGATACAGAGGGAATTCCTGATATCTTTCCACTAGTAAATGCCATTAACAAGTTTACAAGGGATTTAGAGGTCATTTATTTCTCTGAGGGTCCTACATAGGGAGGGAATGAGTCACAGGCCTGCTGTTAACTCTTTGCTTCTCATGACCTGGTTTTGAGGTTTTTCTCTTAAGTTAAAAGATATAATCAATTATAGAATTAGAAGATTAGCTGAGAAGTTCCTAAAATGACCCATAAATATTTGATAATTTATTCAGAATTATTTCTGAAGCAGTAATGAGACAAAAAAAAACCTTTGCCTTTTAAAACAAAGCATACCAATTTTTTAACAAAAATAAGGAAACTTTAAAGAAAAAAAACTGCACTAATTAAAAAAATAATAATAAGGAGCTTTATGTTTGCCAGCCACTTAAGCCATGTATTCAACTATCAGATAAGTTTCTTTTTGATGAAGTAGTTGAATCTAAAGTTAAAACATCTAATTTATTTTCAAAACCAATCAGCAACTCATGATTTGAGTAATACAGAGATAAAACCAAACAATATTTTCTTGCTTTACACGTATCTAAAAATTTTTCTGAATGAACTGTAGCAAATATACTTTAAAAATCATAACTGAGATCTCAAGAAAAAAGGAAACTCCCAGGCATAGAAATGCAGAGGGCAGACAGTATTTGGTGAGTTAACTCAGGCTGCCCTGGCTGTAAGGATGGGCTTTGGTCTTGTTATTTCAAGGACTTTGGTTTTAATTTGAACGTAGGCAAGTAAAGCGATTCCATTTTTTTTTTTAAAGTGCATCCTTTAGTGGTCTACAAAAAACTCCACCCAACGACACAGAAAGAACTACAAGAAAGTTTGTCTGGACTCTGGGTAAAGGGAAAAAGTCCTCCTTGACAACTCTTAATCTTGAGCCTGTGCCTCACACAGGTTTGGGATCCAAATTTACACTATTACTTAAAAAAGAGCAGAGCAAGCAGACTTTTTAGAAATGTTGAAATAACTGCTAGGAAAACAGAAAAAGAAAGCTTAACAGTAGTTATGCCACTGGGCAGGACTGCTGATAGAGATGATCATCACCATTTCTATTTACAAGGCCTTATGCATATTTTTTAAAATTTATTTATTTTTGTTGTTAAGAATATACACAGCAGAATGTACACCAATTCAATAGTTTCTGCATGTACAATTCAGTCACATTGATTACATTCTTCAAGTAGTGCAACCATTCTCACCCTCGTTTTCTGAGTTGTTTCTCCCCCATTAACATGAACGCACTGCCCCCTGAGTTCTTATCTAATCTTTCAGGTTGCTGTTGTCAGCTTGATCCCGTATAGGCAGATCTTAAAAAGAACATAATGCTCAAGGCAGATGTTTTTTACTAGCTAAGTTAAACCATCGTTTGGTTTTAAAAAGACTTCAGAGCATATTTTTAATTTTTAATAATTTGCATGTATTACTTTCATTAAAATTAGGTAGATGGAGATAGGTAGCAGATAATTAGAAAGAAAGAAAAACAACCAAACCAGTGGGCATCGTGATCACATTTAAACAATTCAATTTAACTGTGAAGTTTTTTTAGTAATCCTCTACTTACAAATTATTCACAGGGCCATTTTGATTCTCTATAGTTCATAAACAGAGTTCAAATCACCCAAGCAGAAGTAATTTGCTGCTTTTAAGCCAAAGCCCTGACTAGCTAGGGAGTTGTCTCCAGGAATTAACCAGAACAAAATCCTGATTACACAGCTAATTGGCTTGTCTACTAAAGAAAAGAAAAACAAAGTACCTAGAAGTCTTTACCTCCAGACACAGTCATAAAGACAAAGAAGATGTTTAAATCGCTGACAGTAAAATTCAACAAGGTAAAGCCGAGAGAAGAGAACAATGAGAATGAAGAGAATTCTCATCCAAGCAATCAGTCTCAGCCATCCACAAGGCAGGTACGCTCCTTACGTTCCTAGATTCAGTGTGGATTTCATAATTTCTTGGCTAGCAATGGATTTTAATGAACTCTAGGATATATAATCTTGACTGGCGGTTTTACTTGGTACCATTTGGGTCACGTGCTGTTTTTTCTTCAGGGACTGATCCTCATTGATTTATATATATTCTGTCTATATTTGATTAAAAGCAGAATAGACTGGATTAGGATTTAGAAAAAACAATTTAAACTCAGTGCTGATTTTCCCTTCTACCATCATTCAAAAATGAAATTATTTCTAGAATATTAAATTGGTTATGTAATTTAGTTTCAACAAAGAATTTCAAGCATTTTGATCTTAGTAAACCACTTTTTAACAATATTTTCTCTAGGTCTGTGGTTCTCATCCAGGAGCAGTTTTGCCTCTCAGGAGACGCTTGGCAATATCGGAAGACAATTTTGGCTGTCGAACTGAAAGACAGGTGCTACTAGCTTCTAGTGGATAAAGGCCAGGGGTGCTGTTAAGCATCCTAGAATATACAGGACAGCACCCACAACATAGAATTGTCCAGTTCAAAATTTCAGTAGCACCAATGTTGAGAAACCCTGATCTAGATAAATCCTTTCATAAGTTCTAAGTCTATTCATCTGTAAAATGAAGATGGTAATACCTGCTCTGTAGGGTTGTTGTAAGAACTAGAGATAGTATATACAAAGCGTATAGTTGGTGATGGTGGTGGTGGTTGTCATCTAGTTGATTCCTACTCATGGTGATGCCTTGTGTGTCAGGGTAGAACTGTGCTCCATAAAGTTTTCAATGGCTGATATTATGGAAGTAGAGGCACCTATGGGTGAATGCCAACCTCCAACCTTTCACTTAACAGCAGAGCTGCACTAACCATTGCACCAGGTTAACCAGTAGGTACCCCCTAAATGGTAATTATTATTATTACCATTATTATTAATAATTTGTTTTGTATGACCAATTTAAGCCCAAACTGATTATTATATGAGCAGTATTCACTTATAATTATCTATAGAACAATGTTCATGAATTACTTGCTAGATTTACCTAAAAGAGCTACATAAGGTTTTTAGAGCAATAATTATTTTCCAATCTAAAAGAGTTGGATGAAAGATGTAAAGTACAAGCAGGTATAATTCAGAGACCAGGGAAACACAGTCTAATGATTCAGGTTAAAATGAGCCTAGAGGATAGAAAACACTGAGATTGCTTAAAACTGGCCCTGGAAAAAATGCCTTCTTTTTCTGCTTAACATGGACTGTTTCTGCAGTGGACAGATGTGCAGGATTGTTTAGCATTGCTTCAAGAGAATACCCTTGACTTATTTCTAATTCTTACCTCAAAATAAATAATCCCACACTTTAAATTTATTTACATGTTTAAATATTCGTGGAATGTCACGAATATTGAATAGAGTACTTCCCTTCATGGAGTCTTGCTCTATTTCTCTCTGGGAAAGTCATTACTGTGATGTTTAGCCCTTGTCTACCCTGATTATTTTCCCACGGAGCATATAAAAACAGGTAATATAGTATTCTCTTTCAGAGCATAATCGCTCACTGCAATTACTATGTGCCAAGCAATGCGCTAAGCCTTTTTTCAAGCACTATTGTATTTAATCCTCACAACAACCACAGGTCCTGTTATAATTTGCTACGTACACACAGTTAACAAATGGCAGAGCCTGGATTGGAACCCTGTTCTATCTCACTTCAGTGCCTGACTTCACTAGGCTACACTACTTCAGAACAAGAGGAAGATCGGCTAAACCAACTCTACCAGATACTCTTGCCCTTGGGATTAATTAAAGCGATGTTAAAGAGATGGCAAAAAGAGCAGAAACTTCTTACAGAGTTGTCTTTCTTTCAGAAACAGTAATACTTAAAAGTACTTTGACTAGGCAAAGCAAGAGCATTTCTTAGGTGCATCCCATACCTTTCCAACAGATATAAATCAGGGATGTTAATCATAAAGTCTACTGGCATCAAATTATATGTTAAAAGGCATTCTTGGGAAATCTTTATATCTGTTTTTCCAAGAACATATAGTTTTAGGAAGAATACTTATTCCTCAGTTTCGACTATGTTAAATGTTTAAAAATGACAGGAAGTTAAAACCTATATTTTCTCCCACAGATTATAACCTTTTAAAATGACATTTACACAGCAAGCTTCTGAAATATAAGTAGTATAATTTCACTCCTATAAGAAAATACCTAGGGATGAATAAATCAATTTACATTGTATTTTTGAAAGTGTTATTTAATGAGTTCATTCACAAACCAAAGTATCATAGGTAATTCACATTAATCAATAACAAATAATTAAAAACTGCAAACTTAGCCTAATCCAAACTGTCTCTCTTACCGTGGAATAAGACATTATTCAAATAAATCTACATTTGTGTACACATAAAGACTATGGTGGAAATGTTTATGAGTAGCATCATAACCTGGTACAAGAATATTTGATTAAAGTGTGAAGACATTGTTACTAAATTATAACTAGTCCTGGGTCCATAACTTGCTGTTGTGGTTGTTGTTGGGTACCATTGAGTCACCCCATGTGACAGAGCAGAACTGTCCCACAGGATTTTTCTTAGCTGTAATCTTTAGGGAAGCAAATATTTCTCCCCGGAGCCACTGAGTTAGCAACTGAGTGCTTAACTGTTTGTGCCACCAGGACTCCTTCCATAACTTGCTACCTATGTTCATATGAGCTAGACACTTTGTAAGTTTCCTCTTCAACAACATACGTAGTTTTTGTTGTTAGGTGCTGTTGAGTTGGTTCTGACTCAGAGCGACCCTATGTACAACAGAACGAAATTCTGCCCAGTCCTGCACAAACCTCACAATCCTTGCTATGTCTGAGTCCACTGTTGTAGCCATTGTGTCAATCCACCTCATGAGGATCTTCCTCTTTTTTGCTGACCCTCTGCTTTACCAAGCATGATGTCCTTCTCCAGGGACTGATCCCTCCTGACAACATGTCCAAAATATGTGAGATGAAGTCTCGCCATCCTCGTTTCCAAGGAGCACTCTGGCTGTATTTCTTCCAAGAAAGACTTGTTTGTTCTTCTGGCAGTTCATAGTATATTCAGTATTTTTTGCCAACACCATAATTCTTCTTCAGGCTTCCTTATTCACTGTTCAGCTTTGCATGCCTATGAGGCGATTGGAAATACCATGGCTTGGGTCAGACACACCTTAGGGCTCAAAGTGACACCTTTGCCTTTTAAGACTTTAAAGATGTCTTTTGCAGCAAATTTGCCCAATGCAATATGTTGTTGCAATAACATAAGAAGAATAATAGCTGTCTTGCCTAACACACGTGGTCACTGAGAGACTTAAATGAAATCTGAGTAATCTACTTCACGGTTTAAAATGTGCCCATGATACAGTGCCTATAATGTCTTAACTTCTTATCATGGTGTGCAAAACTCTCAAAGTGCTTGTCCCTGCCTATTTTGCTAGCCTCATCTCCTCACACTCTGTCCCACCTAGCCACTTTTACTGTGGTCTCCACCTACAATCACAATTTATGCTTTTGCTCACCCTGCACCCACTGCCTGCAGTGTTTTCCATGCCTTGTCCATCTGAAAAATTAAGTCTCATCTTTGTAGAATCAAGAGTCACCTTTTCCAAAAGTTTGGCTGAGCTAGCTATTTGGAATTCAGATGTATTTTCCCAGAGGGATGAAAAAACATTTATCTGAGACAGGTTCCTAGATCAGCTCATGAAAACTTACTCTAGACCCTGACAGTCACTCCCTACCTTCCCTTCTACTACAGCAGAACTGACCAATCCAATCTTTATACCTCATCTCTATCCTCTACAGATATTGTCCCATCATCAATAACATTTTCTTGCACTTATATGTTTGTGTGTTTGTTCCCCCTACAAGACTGTGAGCAGTTTGGAGGATATGGGTTATATCTTATTCAACATTTATTGAGTTCCTACAGGTATCAAATTTCAGCAACATACCTGGCACACAGGTCACTCAATAAACAACTCTTGAACAACTTACTAAAGTATATAAAAGTGTTTTATAATCTGTGAACCATATGCAATTTTAAAATCTCAACCATAAATAGGTTATTTTCCAAAAGTTTGGCTGAGAGCTAGCTATTTGGAATTCAGACATATTTTCCCAAAGAGATGAAAAAAGATATATCTAAGATAAGTTTCTAGGTCAGCCCATGAAAGTCTACTCTAGACTCCCACAGTCACAGGTAACGTTTATTACTGCTTTATTCACAATAGCAAATAAATGGAAACAATCAAATTATCCATCAGCAGATAAATGGATAAGCAAACTATGTACATACATACAATGAAATACTACTCAACTATAAAAAACAATGATGAACCCATGAAACATAACAAAGATGGACCTGGAGGGCATAATGCTAAGTGAAATAAGTCAGGCATATAAGGACACATATTGTATGATCCCTCTTTTATAAGAAGACAAGAATAGATACACATGGAAAGACCAATGCTCATCAGTGATTACTAAGGAGAGGAGGTGGGGAGGGAAAAGTACACTTTAGACTGTAGAGACTTGTTATTTTGGGTGATGGGAAAAGTGGCACTGAATGTGGATGTAGTGAGCACAGCACAACCAAAGTAAAAACAAGTGTTTGAGCACATATGAATGGGTATAGGCATATTGGTATATGAGTAGGTATAGGCGAGTACGTAGGTGAGAACAGATAGAAGTATCTATAATACCAAAACCCGGTGCCATCACGTCGATTCCAACTCATAACGACCCTATAGGACAGAGTAGAACTGCCTCATAGGGTTTCCAAAGCTGTAATCTTTGCAGAGGTAGACTGCCACGTCTTTCTTCCATAGAGCATCTGGTGGGTTCAAACCACCAACCTTTCAGTTAGCAGCCTAGTGCTTGACTACTGCACCACTAAAACCAAACCTGTTGCCATTGAGTCGATTCCGACTCTTAGCGACCCTACATGTAAATATAAATATGTGAGTGCAGGCACATATATTTATTGAAGACACAACTACAGACACTCCTCAGACATAACCAAACACTTGCCATGATTGGTTTTCTGGGTTTGAAAGCTTAAGACCATAGTCTCACGGGACAACTCGGTTAATTGGCATAACATAGTTCACAAAAATCATGATCTTCATCCTAGGGAAGTGAGTAGCATCTAGGGTCTTAAAAGCTTGCCAGTGGCCATCTAAGATACAACTACTGGTCTCTATTCACCAGGATTAAAACTAGCAAAAGGTAACCAAAAGTTTAGAGAAGACACAAGTCTACATGAGCCACGACCTCATCTATTCTGAGACCAGAAGAACTAGATGGTGCCCAGCTACCACTACTGACCATTCTGACCAGGGTCACAATAAATAGTCCCAGATAGAATGGGAGAAAACAGTAGGTTCCTGTAGCCAAAAAGCTGTGGAGGTTGAGGATGATTATTCAACAGTTTGGTCAAAAATGTCAATTTAAGTACAAGAATTATTTTTAGTAGAGCATAAACAAAGGATCACTTTTAATGATTGGATTGATAATTGAGTTAGAAAGTCTGTGTTATACTTTACATTCAAATTCATTTTTATGCAAATTCATCATGTATAATCTCTTTTTTGTTTCTCTAAGGGAGAAAACAAAAATGAAATGAAATCTCTCAAAACCAAGAAGTCTCCAGTCGCATTTGAAGACCCACACACCAAAATACAAGGTCAGAAAATAATCTGTAGAAAAAAAACTAAAAAGTAAATGTAAATTTCTCTGAAATGTGTTTTCTGGTTAAAAAAAAAAACAACTTTGCCCTTGATTAGGTAAATTACCTAGGGTCACTCTTCAGAAGATCTGAATATTTACAAAAACATTATTTATTCATTCACTCATTCTTCCATTCAATAGAAACTTTTAAATCACTTAACCATGTGTCAGGGACCATTCTATGGGCTGGAGATGCAGTGGTGAACAATATGGGTCAAGTCTGTGCTAACATGGAGCTTATATTCTAGAGGGAATGAAAGAGACAAGTAAGCACATAAAGACCCTCAAACCTACTTCCTTTCCAATTCTGGCTATGTCATCCTGGTTCAGGTCCTTATTAGTAACTCCTGCCTGCACACTCCTGCGCTCCCTAAGTGGTCTGTTCTGGCTAGGACTGTATTTCAGCCTCTCTCTCTCCTTTACCTCCAGCCCATACAATATTAGCAGATTAGTTCTATAAAGCACCATGCTGATCTCACAACTCTGCTCAAGAACCTTAACTGCCTCCAAATTGCCTACAGAACAAGATCTAAATTTTTCCACCTGACTTTTTAGGATTATTCTCAGCCTCCCTTTCTAGGTCATCTCTCTTACTTCTCCCCAGCATAAATGCTACATCCAGACAAAGAAGATTAAAAAAATGATAGTGGAATCATTAGAACAGAATATGCTTTATTAAATAATAAAAAAATAGCTATTGCCACAAAATTAGGATAAATGTTTTGCATTTCATATATTACACAAAATCTATGTATAATGGTTTTAATGACTTTATATTTTTACTAAACAAAAACTTTAAGGCACAATTAAGTTTATACTAGTCAAAATTTTCCATCTCTAAGGAAGAAAAAAAAAGAAATATGTGAAAATTACAAGCAAGATTATAAGAAACAAATTATAAACAAGACTGTAAATAAAAAAAATACCTGGCAAGGAATATAACTGGCATAATCAAATTACCACTTTGAATAAAATGGCCCCAACTCTCATTATACTTGATCTGCTTTTGTGTAAGAGAAATGCATAGGACCTATATGAAGAAAATAACTGAATTTAACTGAGAGATTTAGAATAAAGCTTGAATAATTGGAGAGATTTTTCTAGCTAGGAGGCTAACATTATAAAAATACTGGTTTTTCCTAAATTAATTCATAGGCTTATTTTTCTACAGTCTCTTCTTTCCCACTTTCAACAATATAAAATGTTTTAAAAACAGGGTGGAGAAAATTCACTTTACTTTTCTTGATTTACTTCATTTATTTACTTACATACGTGTGTACATATGTGTATGTGTATTATATATTTATGTATTATTTTGAAGAGTCTGGATTTTTACTATCCAGATTAGAACGTAGAGATACATACTCGTTCCCACACAGACAAGGCATTTTCACAACTATCTTTTCTTCTGCATTTTCATTTAAGCCAAGAAGATAACAAAACAATATCTCTCAAGTAGATAGCCAGCATTTACTTCCTTGTAGGAGAACGAAAAAAAAAGAAAAGGAAATTTCCTGCATAAGTTATTCTCCCATGAATGTAGTATAATATTACCTCCTAGCTGATGACTACAGTTTGACTATCCAATTGTCAGATCACCTGATTTAAAATATTTAGTACAATGTGTCACTGAAAAAGAAAAACATTTAATAATCATAAGGCTCCATTTCTGATAAAAGTCTACATATATAAAACTTCCCCAGATAGTAATACTCATTATCAATAGGATATAGTAAAATGCATTCCAGCCTTTTTTGTCAACAATTGAAGAACATTGTTCAACATGTATATTTTTTTATAAACGAGAGGAAGACCCTTTTGTAGATCATATAAGAATTTTCATATAATGAAATGTGGTTGACAAATGGTGACAGCAAGAAAGAAACACTCTACAGTAGAAGCTGGATCTAAACACGCCAAGTGAAGTCAACAAACAAACAAAGACACGGCAGAATTATCCAGCTTATTCAAAGTATAATGGCATGAAGCCAGGAATTAACATCTTTGAGATGACAAGTTTATTCTTATCCTTGTTATACTTGTTTTAAAAGTGTGTTTGTAAGCTTAAATTTTTCATAGCTGGTAATAAAAACTTCTTTTATGGAAGTTTCATTTAACAGAGGAGCCATTTGAGTGGGAAGGAAAAATAGTTTCATTTAAATCTGCAGACTTAGCATGTCCTCAAAGACTTTAATAGGAGTAAGAGTTATATTTAAGATATTTGGTCTTGAAAAAACCAAAATTATTAGTGTTTAAAGATAGCCTCTTATATGTGCTTGGTATTTTTGTTTTCACTTCAAAGCATGCAGGTGCAATGTCATAATATCTGCAGATGTTGATTTCTGATTATAGAACTCTTATCTTCTGCAGAGCATGGTTTAATTTATATCTGCCATGGAAACGAAGAATGTAACACGTTTTAGATTCAAATAAAGATAAGTTGCTAATGTCCTCTTTTGATTATAATCATCTTTCTTAGATTTCCACTTCGCTTATAGCACATTAAATGCTTCTTGAAATAAATGTTTTGGTACCAGTAGAGGATATGTAAATGACTTAGATGGTTTATGATGCTTTAAAGTGACCTTATTTGTGTGGAAACAGGTCAAAATTGGGTACCCGTAGTTAGTATAGTGTGGTAGACTGAAAATGGTCCCCAAAGATGGCCACATCCTAATTCCTAAAACCTGTAATATGTTACCATATGTGGCAAAAGGGACCTTGCTGATGTGATTAAGTTAAGGATCTTAAAATAAAAGGATTATCCTGAACTATCCAGATGAGCCCAATGTAATCACAGGGGTCCTTATAAGGGGAGGCAAGAGAGTCAAAGGCAGAAGAAGGAGATGGGATGATGAAAGCAGGGATTGGAGTGATGTGCTCTGAAGACGGGGGAAGAGGCGACTAGCCAAGAAATGTCAATAGTTTCTAGAAGCTGGAAAAGACAAGGAAACAGATTCTCCCCAAAATTATCCAGAAGGAACCAGCCCTGCAGACCCATTGTAGACTTTTGGCCTCTAGAACTGTAAGAGAATCAACTTGTGTTGCTTTAAGCTGCTAAATTTGTGGCAATTTGTTACAGCAGCAGTAGGAAATGAATACATATGCTTAAAACTATTCCGTATTTTAGATGTAAAAAGTAACAGTCAAAAAATGCAATTGTGATCTACTCCAAATAATAATAATATACACTAATAGGAAAATCAGCATATTGTACTTCAAGGAGCATTGGTTTTATAGTTAATACCCCTGAATTCAAATCATAACTCTGCTACTTACTGTGTGTGATCTCAGTTATTTAACATCTCTGAGTCTCAGAGTTTGCTCATGTATAAAATAAGGAAAATACTTTTATCACTAGATTGTAAAAATTAAATTAGTTGAGATATGTAAAGCATTTATCATTGTGGTTGGTAAATTCCAATGCTAATGGAAGCCAGGTAAACAACATAAAGGAGGAGCATGCAAGCCCTGTTTAAAGAGACCAGCAGCCACTAGCTCCAGCTAATCACTGCCACGTGGGGCTGTAGGTCAAATGCTGCCAGATGTTCCACCCTGTCTAGAGAGACTGCAAATGCAAATTTTAATTAGAAATTTCTCAACTTATAAATGTTGACAACTAATTCCAATTTTTTAAATCACTAAGCAAAAACCAAACAAAGCAAAAAAAAAAAAAAAAAAAAAAAAAAAAAAAAACAAAGCTCATCTTCTTATACTGAGTCCATATGACCATTCTCTGACCTCTAACCCACCACATGGTGGGAACTCAATGTTGTTCATAGTTATGAACATTGACAGCCCTAGACAAAATTCTGAATCTGACAATATTTTTAGTCATCCTCTTTCCTTCTTTGACACTCATGACCCCATTCCCAGACTTTGAGTTGAAAACAGACTACAGAGGTGGCATCCTCCCTGTGTCCCCTGAGCCCAACAGCACTCCAGAGCCAAGATCTCCAGGTTCCAGATCTAGCATGGTTTCAGGTTTGCAGACAGTTGCAGACAACTTCTCTCCAAGTTCTTATTCTGTAACAACAGGACAGCTCTCTAAAGTGGAATTTTAAGTGCAAAAGCAGATCACTAGGAGGTGAAGAAATATGTTTACAGGATAATCCTAAAACCTCCTACTTTGTATCTATAAAAAAACCAAAAAAAAAAAAAACCTTTGCCGTCAAGTCAATTCCAACTAAAAGAGACCCTATAAGACAGAGTAGAACTGGCCCATAGGGTTTCCAAGGAGCAGCTGGTGGATTCGAACTGCCAGTCTTTTGGTCAGCGGCCGAGCTCTTAACCACTGGGCCACCAGGATTCCCTCTGTTTAAAAACAAGCCCTATTATTAACATGTATATCTATTGAACAATCTGCTTAACCATTATAAAAAATTCTAGTTTGGTTAAATAGGAAACCTTTCTTCTGAACTTGGCAATAACGATAGCTTATCTAATTTGTCCAGTAGAGAATAGAAAAATAACCCGACTGTGTACTGAAATTTAATTGACAAGATTCAGTAAAGGCTTCCCTATATAAGATCAACTAGTTTGACTGTCATGCATGGGATGGTGCTACTATGACTAATTTTAGTGGTATAGGCCATTCCCTATAACACTCTGTCTTATTCATCAGCCAAACAATAAGGTGGGAATATAACCAGTTGCTAGTGAGTTGATTTCAACTGAAGGCCACCCATGTGTGTCAGAGTAGAACTGTGCCCCATACGGTTTTCAATGGCTGATTTTTTGGAAGTAGATGTCCAGGCCTTTCTTCCAAGGTGCCTCTGTATCGTCTCAAGCCTCCAGTCTTTCGGTTAGCAGCCAAGTGCATTTACTGTTTGCATACCCAGGGACTCCAGGTGGGTGTATAGAATATTCAAACATATTTCTCTGCTCATTGAACACGCGGCAGCTCTCTAGACTGCATTTCTTTTGTCACCTAGCTGGGACCTACTCTGAGCAATCATGTCTAAGAGACCTGCAGTTGGCATTGATCTTGGCACCACCTACTCCTGTGTGGGTGTCTTCCAGCACAGAAAAGTGGAGACAATTGCAAATGATCAGGGCAACTGAAACACCCCAAGCTATGTCACTTTTACTAATATCAAACGATTGATTGGTGATGCCGCAAAGATCAAGTTGCAGTGAATCCCACTAACGCAGTTTTCAATGCCAAATGTCTGACTGGACAAAGATTAGATGATGCAGTTGTCCAGTCTGATATGAAGCATTGGCCCTTTGTGGTGGTGAATGATGCAGGCAGGCCCAAGGTCCAAGTAGAATATAAGGGAGAGACCAAAAGTTTCTATCCAGAGGAGGTGTCATCCATGGTTCTGACAAAAATGAAGGAAATTGCTGAAGCCTACCTTGGAAAGACTGTTACCAATGCTGTTGTCACTGTACCAGCCTACTTTAACGATCCAGCGTCAGGCTACGAAAGATGCTGGAACCATTGCTGGCCTTGATGTACTGAGAATCATCAATGAGCCAACTGCTGTGGTTATTGCTTATGACTTAAACAAAAAGGTTGGTGCTGAAAGAAATGTGCTGATCTTTGACTTAGGAAGTGGCACTTTTGATTTGTCAATCCTCACTATTGAAGATGGAATCTTTGAGGTCAAGTCTACAGCTGGAGACACCCATTTAAGTAGAGAAGACTTTGACAACAGAATGGTGAACCATCTTATTGCCAAATTCAAGCGCAAGCATAAGAAGGACATCAGCAAGAACAAGAGGGCTGTCCTCGCCTCCGCACTGCTTGTGAATGTGTAAAGCGCACTCTATCTTCCAGCACCCAGGCCAGTATTGACACGGATTCTCTCTATGAAGGAATCTACTTCTGTACCTCCATTACCCACGCCCGATTTGAAGAATTGAATGCTGACCTATTCCGTGGCACCCTGGTCCCTGTGGAGAAAGCCCTTAGGGATGCCAAGCTAGACAAGTCACAGATCCATGACATTGTCCTGGTGGGTGGTTCTACCCATATTCCCAAGATTCAGAAACTTCTTCAGGATTTCTTCAATGGAAAAGAATTAAACAAGAGCATCAATCCTGATGAGGCTATTGCTTATGGTGCAGCTGTCCAGGCAACCATCTTATCTGGAGAAAAATCTGAAAATGTTCAAGATTTGCTGCTCTTGGATGTCACTCCTCTTTCTCTTGGTATTGAAACTGCTGGTGGAGTCATGACTGTCCTGATCAAGTGCAAATACTACCATTCCTACCAAGCAGATGCAGTCCTTCACAACCTACTCTGACAACTAGCCTGGTGTGCTCATTCAGGTTTATGAAGGTGAGCATGCCATGACCAAGGATAACAACTTGCTTGGCAAGTTTGAATTTACAGGCATACCTCCTGCACCCTGTGGTGTTCCTCAGATTGAGGTAACTTTTGATATTGATGCCTTAATGTCTCTGCTGTGGATAAAAGTACTGGAAAAGAGAACAAGATTACCATCACTAATGACAAGGGCTGCTTGAGTAAAGAAGACATTGAGCATATGGTCCAGAAAGCTGAGATGTACAAAGCTGAAGATGAGAAACAGAGGGACAAGGTATCTTCTAAGAATTCACTTGAATCTTATGCATTCAACATGAAGGCAACAGTTGAAGATGAAAAACTTCAAGGCAAGATCAATGATGAGGACAAACAGAAGGTTGTTGACAAGTGTAATGAAATTATCAACTGGCTTGATAAGAATCAGACAGCAGAGAAGGAAGAATTTGAACATCAGCAGAAAGAGCTAGAGAAAGTCTGCAACCCCATCATTATCAATCTGTACCTGAGCACCAGAGGCATGCCTGGAGGAATGCCTGGGGCTTCCCTGATGGTGGAGCTCCTCCATCTGGTGGTGCCTCTTCTGGACCCACCATTGAAGAAGTTGACTAAGCCAATCTCTGAGCAGAGAGACCTTAGCATTGTTCCACAGTAAAAAATTGAAGTACTCAAAGTTGTAGTACATTCAGTGGCAGTTTTCAAAGTTACACTGCTATACTAAATTTCTGGGTTTTCTCAGTACTTGAATATGGAATATGCATAGGGAAAGGAAGTCAACACTGCACTTTACTAGCACCGTATTATAAGTGGAAAATGCAATGTCTAAAATAAAACTGTATTTAAAATTAAAAAAAAATTTCTCTCCTTCAACTAAATAGAAATAGTTTTATGTAATAAACAATTAGATTTATAGAACTAAATGAGAAGTATCCTTTCAAAATGATACCTGATATGATGATGAACAAAGGAAATGAGATATACATAAACCTGACAAGTGAAATTTCCAAAAACTTAGTCTACAGAAGAGATAGATATGTGTTTTATAGCTTGAAATGGTGAAGAAATTCCCTCACCGTGCTAGTTTAGCAAGGGCATCCTCAGTGGCAAGAGCTTGTCATAGCAAAACTTGTGGGCAACAAACAGAACCATTCAGGAGACAAAGGCAGCTTGAAGAGATTGCATTCTCTGCATCTTGCTCCCAGCCAAGATGGTTTCATTTCTCATGACTGCTGTTTCTCTCTCCATGTCAACCCTGGGCTGTGCTCACTCCCATCTTCTCATTTCCCTGTCCAAATTCCAGAGGGAGTAGTCTGACTGACTTAGATAACAACCATTGTTCTCATTGGGCAGGGCCCTTCACATAACCACCCCAGTCACCAGCCAGCTGTGAGCAAGCCATCACCTCTAGGTCAGGTGTCTAGCTGTGTGTGACATTATTAACCATCCCAGCAGACGGCACAGTGGAGAGCTGCCTCACTGAAGAAGGAGCTGTTGATAGAGCTCTGTCCACTAAAAGAAGTTAGGCATGAAAGAGACACCCTGTTTGAAATATCTAAGACAAGTCCAGACTCTGACTCTGATTTTAAATTGCTCAGTTTCTACCTGTTTTATAAATTAAAAAATTAAAAGACTCTAACCAACCCAGATAAAGCTTTTTTTTTCTTTTTTGAATAAAATGCCATATATTTTTGTAGTTCATATTGTTTTAATATATATGTATAATTTAACTAAGTCAAACTCTGTCCTATTGGGCTTCTTTCTGCTGATGAGTTTGTCTGATTTGTGAGAAATTGCATGATGACTTCCTGGTCCCTGAGACTCTCTTAAGTAAATGGAAGCTCTTGAATGTCCCAAATACATCAGGGATGCGCAGACTTGAAAGACTGGGAATACTACCAAAAAAAAAAGCAATTTATCCCAGTCTGGCTGGTGGAACACTTTATGTTTATATTGCATTTTTCTAAAATGGAGCCTTTATCTAATCCTCTCAGAAATCCCTATGACAAAAGTTTTTCTCATTTTATGGATGAGGAAACTGTTATAGAAAAAGTGACTTATCCAGAGTCACCCAGAGTATTGGTGATGTAAGGAACCCAGCAGCAGTAATGCCCCACATGCCTTAATACCTGTACATAAAATGTGTTTTCTAGATGAATTAATCCCATTGAAAATGGCCCTGAAACTAAGCATAACGTTGAGAGAGGACAGTTAGTACATTTCTCAATCTTGATACAGTACCAAAGCTACCTTAACAGATCCATGTTCTTTTATTTGAGACTAGAAAATACCTAACATCTGACTGAACGCGAGGGCCCCATCATACCTTCCATAATGAAGCTCCAGCTTCTGCCAGAATGCCTCAGCAACAGGGCTCTCACTGACTCACACACTCATCCATTTTGCTGTTAGACAAATTCAGTTTTTATGTTCAGGGGTTTTGTTTGTTTTGTAACGTCCACTGACTGATCCTTCTTCTGCCTTCTGGAATATAGAAAGTAAATCTGTTTTCTTCTCTGTGTAACAACTTCTTCAAAGAATTTGAAATAACTATTAGGTCACCAGTTAGTCATCAATACTTTGGCTAAAGAACCTGAGTTCCTTAAAACATTCCTCATTAAGGACGGCTTCCAGAACTCTCACCTACTCTATTCCTTCTCCTCTGGATTTTTTTTATAGATTGCCTGTGCACTTCTTATTATAAAGTGTTGCATGTTTCTACTCCTGCATATAACACATTTTAGGGTGCTCTTTCACATTTCATTTTATGTGCGTGGCTGTAATGTTTGTCAACTTCCTCCAGATCATTGGACAATCAACAAGGATATAATAAAATTTTAAGTGTAATAAGAATTATTCCAAGTACATCATGTATTCTTACAACGAGGTAATATGGAAAATATGAGAAGATTTACTTTACATATACAACATTTGGAGTCCCTGGGTGGCGTAAATTGTTAAGACCTCAACTAGTAGCTGAAAGGTTGGTGGTTCGAACACACCCAGAGGCATCTCAGAAGACAGGCTTGGAGATATGCTTCTGAAAGGTCACAGCCTTGAAAGCCCTATGGAAAGTTCTACTCTGCCCACATAGGGTCACCATGAGTCGGAACTGACTCAATGGCTACTAACAACAACAACAATACAGTTTTTAGTTAAGATCCTAAGTAATTAACCACAAGGCAAGTCAAATATACAACCTTGGATACCAGAAAATAATTAATCATACACTTCTTAAAGCTGTGTGATTCATTATTTTAACCCAAATGTTCATTCATTGGGATGAAAAATAATGGTACATTTACATATCTTGTCAAATACCCAGATTCAGTTGTTATCAATTCATCTAACATCTAGTTACTAGGGTACTTTTAGTTCCTAATGAAAGGAGATTTATTTTTGAGACAGAGTAACAGTGTATTTGGTGGTTTAGAGTTAGAAAGTCAACCAAGTGATAGCATCTCCCTCATCAAACATTCCAACATTTTCAAGTCCTCTCTTTTTTACGTCATCCAAAAAAAAAGCCAATTGAATGCCTGCCTAATTTACAATCCTATCCCCAAATCAAGTTTTCTTTGAATCCTCCTTTGCCAGCAATTATTTAATGCCACTGATAAAATGCATAAGGTTAATGGCTTTCTGTCTTACTTATTTCATCACTTGAAGAGGGAAGCAGATGTTTCACACCTGCATGTGTCTCCATGATGCACTGCTACAAAGAGGCCAAGCAGAATGGAAGTATATTAGAGGCCCAGAGTGAGATGCTGCCAGGCTGGGAGAGAGGACCAGCCAGGTGTGTGGAGGGCAGACTCAACAGGGTCATTCTTATATATTCAATGAAAGCAGCCATATCAGAACACTTTGATGCCAGATCTGCCATGGGAGCGCTTTGCAGGGCAGAATTTAACCGAGTGCATTGATGAGATCTGGCAATTGCCATACAACATACAAAGAGCACAGTTGGCAGCAAGACTTACATTATTCATTTGGGCAGTTACAGAAGAGGGACTGCTGCTATCCATGTGTGAAGTTGGGAAGAAGTACAATGTGCAGTTAACAAAATGTCACCCAGCTGCCAGATCAAGATTTTGCCTTGTATTTTAGATGTCTCTTTCATGATGAGGATGATGCAAACAATCTGACCATCTGTTCCCACAAACAAATAACATGCTGCATGGACAAAAGACACCCACACTAAACTATAGCTGATGAGGATCCTTTGGTTTTAAGCCCTCGTGGGTTTTTTAAAATTGTTGTTCTCCTTTGATACAAATAATGGGCAATGACTGGTTTCTCATCTTTGTCAACAAGCTATTATTGAGGATTTATCTTGTAATTAAATGCTTAGTTCACACAGCAAATTAGTCTGTAATTAATTTCTAAATATCCTAGACTTGTCATAATAGAGGCATTTCAGTGTCATTTTAGAAGTGCTTGGTAATGTCTAGAGGAGACCAAGTAACTGGTGCTCGGATCTATTTAGGGTTAATTTAATCCAAGTGTTACGGTGATAAACAAAAATTCTTTATAAGGATGAAAGAAAGGAACCACTGAAAAATAGTCATTTATTGGTACTGGTGGAAAAGTAATACAGCAAATGTAATACACATGCTGTAGCTTGAATGAGCGATGGAGGAAGTGTATGACACTCCTAGAGATCCATGGCCATGGTTTAAAATATCTTACACTGATTTTTCCAGTATTTTTGTGGATCTGAGGAAATGATTTGGCTCCCACTTTCTTACAGCAATGCACAGCATAATGTCCAAAATTCAAAAAAATGTTCCTTTTTTTTTCTTAGTTGGATAAAGAGAAATGGAAAAATTGGCTTGACCAAAACACATAGGGAAAACAGATCCTTCTCTCTTATTTCTATCAAAAAAGCCCATTAGTATAAAATGAATTATATTGAAACTGTTATTTTTCTACTCTGAAATCTGTTGGATACTGATAACTTCCAATAAAACTTCAGATCAAACTTTTGGTAAGATTTTGGTAAGATTTCATATACATAGCAATATTTCACCTGGAATACAGTCCTTAGACAGCAACTTCAAAGATACAGTTAGTGAGTCTTCTTTGTAGTCCAAATAAATTGAGGAATTTGGGTTTTTTCCATTTAAAAGTAACCCATATACAATTTATTACTATTTTTTCTACCTTCTGGCCAATTTAATACTGCAGTTCCAAAATAGGTAAATAAGAGATACATAATGAAAACAAAAGTTTTGGGAAATCCAGGAGATTAAGCTCTCTTATTAATAAGCATTTAACAACTGTAAGTACTAATTCAACTTTAAAAAAAAAAAAAAACTCATTGCCGTCAAGTCGATTCCAACTCATAGCAACCCTATAGGCCAGAGTAGAACTGCCCCATAGAGTTTGCTGACCTTTTGGTTAGCAGATGTAGCTCTTAGCCACTACGCCGCTAAGGTTTCCAATTGAACTTTATTATTCCCTTTATTCATGAGTGGTCCTGAAAAGATTAGTACATTGCAATATTTTAAATGGATCACAGTGGTTGTCATTTTAAAGGACTTATATGGTGAAAACTTTGGTAAAGTAAATGATCATCCCCTGATTTACCAGTTTTGTAAACCCAGACTATTGATTTCTGGGTTTGCTTAAATTGTTTAAAGTATAATTTTTTTAAATAAAGTAAGTAATGATTTGGGCTTTAATTTCAATTTTCTAAGCACAGTATATCCAATTAAAAATAAATTAGAAACTATGGATAATAAATATTTTATTGTTTTTATTTTATTTCTTCTCTTCCTTCTGTATTTTCTTTTTATATTAAGTAATTTACTTTCATTAAAATCTTCTTTATAATCCAAATATTTACTAGTGAATTGATTATTCTCCTGGTAAATTACAATTTAAACTATATTAATTGTAAATTTTACTTGTAGGCTTAAAGGGAAAAATTTAATTTCTGGACTGAAAAGGAAGCTAGTACTTATTAGTCTGTGTTGCTTCCTCAGATAAGATGTCAAAGATAAAGATGACCAAACCAAAAATAAAGATTTTATTTCATAAAAAAGTTAGAATGCAAAATCCCAAAATAATCTCAATTACATCATTTCTGCCTATTTTATTTTTCTATATTTTATGTTGTATCAATTTCAGCTGTAAATTATGACTACTTTAGCAAAACCAAGAATGATCTTTAAATGATAAGTCCTTTGAAGCTTAGTTTAACAAATATCAAAGAAATACACTATGGAGTGAAATAAGTCAATTACAAAAGGTCAGATATTGTATGATTGCACTTTTATAAGAAGACAAGAACAGACATATCTACAGAGACCAATGCTTATTGGTTGTTACCAGGGATGGGGGGAGGGGAAGAGGGAGAAGTACTCATGAGATAATAGACACTTGTTAGTTTTGGTGATGGGAAAGGTAGCATCGAATGTGGGTGAAGTGCACACAGCTTGACCAAGGTAAATGATGTCACTAAGAAGTGCAAAAGAGAAAATGACTTTTTTTTTTACTACCATGTTTAACATTTTTGGTCATTTTATACTTTTTTTTTAATTGTACTTTAGATGCAAGCTTACAGAACTAGCTTCTCATTAAACAATTAGTACACATATTGTTTTGTGACATTGGTTACCAACCCAACAACATGTCAACACTCTCCCTTCTCACCCATGGGTTCCCAATCACCAGCTTTCCTGTCCCCTCCTGGCTTCTTGTCCTTGCCCCTTAGCTGTTGTGCCCATTTAGTCTCATTTTGTTTTATGGGCCTGCCTAATCTTTGGATGACGGGTGAACCTCAGGAGTGACTTCGCTACTGAGCTAAAAGGGTGCCTGGGGGCCATACTCTCGGGGTTTCACCAGTCTCTGTCAGGCCAGTAAGTGTGATCTTTTTTTGTGAGTTAGAATTTTGTTCTACATTTTTCTCCAGCTCTGTCTGGGCCCCTCTATTGTGATCCCTCTCAGAGCAGTCAGTGGTAGTAGCCTGGAATCATCTAGTTGTGCTGGACTCAGTCTGGTAGAGGCTACGATAGTTGTGGTCCATTAGTCCTTTGGACTAATCTTTCCCTTATGTCTTTGGTTTTCTTCATTCTCCCTTGTTCCCGACAGGGTGAGACCAGTGGAGTATCTAGATGGTTGCTCACAAGCTTTTAAGACCCCAGATGCTACTCACCAAACTAGAACGTAGAACATTTTCTTTATAAACTATGTTATGCCAACTGAGCTAAATGTTCCCCGAGACCATGGTCCACATAGCCCTCAGCCCAGTAATTCAGTCCTTCATGGAGTTTGGATGTGTCTATAGAGCTTCCATGACCCTGCCTTGTACAAGTTGGTTCCCCAGTATTGTGTACTGTCCTACCCTTCACCAAAGTTACCACTTATCTATTGTCTGTTCGGTGTTTTTCCATCCCTACCTCTCCCCTCCCTTGTAACCATCAAGGATTGTTTCTTTTTGTGTGTAAACATTTCATGAGTTTTTACAGTAGTGGTCTCATACAATATTTGTCCTTTTGTGATTGACTTATTTCACTCAGCAGAATGCCCTCCAGATTCATCCATGTTGTGAGATGTTTCGCAGATTCATCATTGTTTTTTATCATTGCATAATA
>NW_004443945.1:32901100-32903224 GCF_000243295.1 Trichechus manatus latirostris
CATTTTGCATTCCCACCAGCAGTGCATAAGAGTTCCAATCTCCCCACGGCCTCTCCCATTTGTTATTTCCAGTTTTTTTGATTCATGCCAGTAATGTCTGGGTGAGATGGTATCTCATTGTGGTTTTCATTTGCATTTCTCTAATGGCTAGTGATCGCAAGCATTTCCTCATGTGTCTGTTAGCCACTTGAATGTCTTCTTTTGTGAAGTGTCTGTTCATTTCCTTTGCTCATTTTTTGATTACATTATTTGTCTTTTTGTTGTAGAAGTGTTGGATTTTCCTGTAGATTTTAGAGACTAGAACTTTGTTGGATTTGTAATAGCCAAAAAATTTTTCCCAGTCTGTAGGTTCTCTTTTTACTCTTTTGGTGAAGTCTTTTGATGAACGTGTGTAAGTGTTTAATTTTTAGAAGATCCTAGTGATCTAGCTTATCTTCTGGTGTTTCTGTGTGTAGCAGTTTTTGGGCGGCGAAATGAACACAAAAGACAGACACACACAAAGACAAACAAGACTGCAGCCCTGAGGACTTGCAGTAGTTTATTTTTAAGGTCTCCGCCTGGGCATTATTCCAAATATCTGGTAAGTTGTTTTTCTCCTTCAAAGCACATCAAGACTTTTGTAAATATACAAACTTATCTTTTAAGGCTCACAGATCAGCAAGTTCTCCGAGACTTGGTGCTCCCTCCCGTTTGCAGGTGGGAATGGCACGTCTGCGTGCAGAACGTGCAGTCCGAATCCCGGAGACCTTGAAATCAGCTCGGGAGTGTCCGCGTGCAGATCATTCCCAGGCTGATTATTTCCCACACTGTGCTGTTAGTTATGGTTTGTATCCTGTTAATGCTGTGTATTAGGGCATCTGCTGTTGATCCTACTCTTTCTTCTATGATCTTCATAGTTTTTGGCTTTATATTTAGGTCTTTGATCCATTTTGAATTAGTTTTTGTGTATGGTATGAGGTATGGGTCTTGTTTCATTTTTTTTTTTTTTTTGTAGATGGACGTCCAGTTTTGCCAGCACCATTTGTTAAAAAGGCTGTCTTTTCCCCATTTGATGGCTTTTGGGCCCTTGTTGAAGATCAGGTAACCATAGGTGGATGGATTTACATCTGGGTTCTCAATTCTGTTCCATTGGTCAATGTATCCATTGTTGTACCAGTACCAGGCTGTTTTGACTACCGCAGCTGTATAGTAAGCTCTGAGGTCAGGTAGTGCAAGTCCTCCTACTTTATTCATCTTCTTCAATAGTGCTTTACTTATCCGGGGCCTCTTCCCTTTCCATATAAAGTTAATGATCAATTTTTCCATCTCTTTAAAGCATGTTGTTTGCATTTGGATCTGGATTGCATTGTATTTGTAAATTGCTTTGGGTAGAACTGACATTTTCACATTGTTGAGTCTACCTATCCATGAGCATGGTATGTTTTTACATTTATGCTGATCTCTTTTGCTTTCTTGCAGTGGTTTTTTGTAGTTGTCTTTGTATAGGTCTTTTACATCCCTGGTTAGATTTATTCTTAAGTACTTTATTTTTTTAGGGGCTATGATAAATGGTATTATTTTTCTGATTTCCTTTTCATCATTCTCTTTATTGGTGTATAGGAATTCAACTTATTTTTTATGTTCATTTTGTATCCTGCTACTCTGCTGAGTCTTTCTATTAGTTCTAGTAGTTTTCTTGTGGAGTCTTTTGGGTTTTCTTCGTATAGTATCACATCTTTCATAAATAGGGACAGACTTACTTCTTCATTACCAATTTGGATGCCCTTTATTTCTTTTTCTTGCCTTACTGCTCTAGCTAGGACTTCCAGCACAATGTTAAATAGGACTTGTGATAAAGGGCATCCTTGTCTTGTTCCTGTTCTCAAGGGGAATGTTTTCAGCCTCTCTTCATTAAGAATGATGTTGGCAGTTGGTTTTGTATAGATGCCTTTTATTATGTTGAGGAATTTCCCTTCTATACTTGTTTTACTGATAGTTTTTGTCAGGAATGGGTGTTGGACTTTGTTGAATGCCTTTTCTGTGTCAGTTTAGATGACCACGTGATTCTTTTCTTTTATTTATGTGGTGTATTACATTGATTAATTTTCTAACATTGAATCATCCTTGCATACCTGGTATGAATCC
>NW_004443945.1:32903324-32906714 GCF_000243295.1 Trichechus manatus latirostris
TATGTTGCTGAATTCTTCTGGCTAGAATTTTGTTGAGAATTTTTGCATCTATATTCACGAAAGGTGTTGGTCTGTAATTTTCTTTTTTTGTGGTGTCTTTGCCTGGTTTTGGTATCAGGTTTATAATGGCTTCATATAATTAATTTGGAAGTATTCCTTCCTTCTCTATGTTCTGAAATAGTTTGAGTAGTACTAGTGTAAGCTTTTCTCTGAATGTTTGGTAGAATTCTCCAGTGAAGCCATCTGGGCCAGGGCTTTTTGTTGTTGTTGCTGGGAAAAAAGGACATTTTTGGTAAAAGATATGACAAATATAACTTTGTAACACAAATCAAAAATATGTGTGTGGTTAAACAAGTATATAGGCATATATTGTATGGATATGAATATGAGGGGACATGTGGGCACAGATAGATGTATTTATAGGCATATGTACATATAGGTATGTGTGTGCATGCATGTATATTCATATATATAATAAACCTCATAGGGTACACAGTTACAGATACTACTTAGACATAACCAAACACCTCACAATATTGATTTTCTGGGTTTGAAGGCTTAGTACTATAGTCTCACAGGACAACTCAGTTAATTGGCATAATATAGTTCATAAAGTGTATGTTCTGCATCCCAATGTGGTGAGTAGTGTCTGGGGTGTTAAAAGCTTGTGACCAGCCATGTAACACAAAACTACTGGTCTCCACTCGTCTGAACAAAACAGAAAGATGGAAACCAGGGACTCAGAGAAGAAAGTAATCTACAGGACTAACAGTCTCCACGAACTATGGCTTCATCTACCCTGGGACCAGAAGAACTAGATGGTGCCCAGCTACCACTACCGACCATTCTGATCAGGGCTACAGTAGATGAATCCTGATAGAATGGGAGAAAAATGTGAAACAGAACTCAAATTCCTAAAAATCCCAGACTTACTGGACTAGTTGAGACTAGAGGACTTCCTGAGACTATCACCCTGAAATACTCTTTAAACCTGAAACCGAAACTATCCCTCAAGGTCACCTTTTAGCTAAATAACAAATTGGCTCATAAAATAAAGACTATCTCCCAAGAGTAATGATCTCCTTTAAAAAACATCTATCTGAGACCAAATGGTGAAAATTTACTCTAAAACAGAGATGAGCAAGTAACGGGGCAGGGAAACTAGAGTACTGGAAATGGTACAACCAAAATACAATGAATGAGAATGACACATTGTGAAAAATGTAACTTATATCACTGAATAATTTCTGTAGAAATTGTTAAATGGGAACCTGATTTTCTGTGTAAAGTTTTACCTTAAACATAAAAAAAAAGAAATATACCATGCAGACTTTTGTTACATAATATGTCAATTTTAAATATATTTTTCCACGGCCTGAAGGTGTCTGTAGGTTAACTCGTCGTGTAGAAGGTCCTACCTTGATTAGCAAGAATCCTCAGGGAGGCTTTCCTGAGCCTATTCTGGAAAACCAAGCAGCATCTCCATAGCTTATATCATCAAATATAGTGGTGTCAAGAGTAGCACGTTCTTCTATCTATATGTTGTTGTTGTTTTTTCCACAGATAAAATCGCCAAGAAAAACTCCCTTGGCAATCTGACCATAAACGCTGACTTTCAAAATTCAACCGAAGCAATAGGAACAATGCCAGAGCAGAAAGAAACAGAGACTGGGAAAGAAGGCGGAGTCAGGTGAGAATTCAGTAACATAATACATGTTAGAAAGATTGCTGACCCTGTACTGAAAAGCTCAAACACCTATTCCCCCACTTTAGCTGAGCAAAAGGAACACTTTTCCTTTGGTCCTTTATCTGGGCAGGATTACTACAATAGTTCTTCAAAAGGAAACTGGGCCAGAACTGCAGGTTGGTTCTGTCCATTTCATTGTCCCTTATCGGCCAAGTATAGCCACTAATCAAGATTTCTAGGCAGCCCTTTGGCCATAGGCCAAATCAAATCAACAAAAAAATTGCAGTCACATGCCTGAGTCATTAGTATCATCATGGAAACAGCCTACATATTTACTAGGCATGAATTTTGCAAAGAAGGAATTGAAGAGAATGTATGATTGTTTTCCAGGTTCACAAAGAAATAGCTATTCCAATTCTATAAATATTTTATTGCTCCACAAGATTGATTATTATTTCATCTTCTAAAGAAACTGTGGCACAATAACCAAGGATAATTATGGAAACGGGTAATCTTTCTGCCACGGAAGGAATATAGTTTTATAAATACTTCCCACTAAAATTATTGGAAATGTCACAAAAGAGATGGCAATTTAAATGTGAATCATTGAATCCATAATAAAACCCAACCAAGAGGCCTTTCATTGTGCCATATCTTGGCATGTTATTATCCGCCTGCTGATCCAATTTGAATAGCCTAACTATACTTAATATAATTGCAATAGATATGTGAAACAATAACAGCGTACACTTCTTATTCAACAGGCAAGAAGAGTTGTTTAAAAAGAGGTTAAAAGTATCTATTCTCCCCCTACACACATTTCTCTCTCAACAAGTGCTATAATGTGCTAAACTCTGTGCTGTCAGTAGGAGTTATCATAAATATTTAGGACCCAGTATATTGCTAATTGAACAACAGGCATCAGAAAGATAGAATGCATTTTCAGTTAGCAGAGATTTGGCTATAAATGACAATAAACACAAGCTCACTCTACCTCCCACACACAAAAAAAGCTCTTTGACAAAAATAAAACCTGACATATTATTTAGGCAGAGAAATGTTTAAACTCTGACGTAAGGACTAGAATTTTACAACAGGGTTTAGTAATTACTTATATTATTTTTACAACTCTTGGTGTTTACAGATGACTTGCATCCTATTACTAGGTCGTTGGTATCGTCCCTCTGCACATAACGAAGCAAGGCACAAAGAGGTTAGTTTGCTTTAGTAATAGGGTCAGCTAGGCCAAGTTTAGACTGCAAAAGACTCAGATTCCTTAACTGAACTTTTTCCTCCCTCCCACAAGTACACTCCCCTTCAATCAACAGCTTAAACTTCTGAACTACGTAATCTCTCTTTCTACCACTTATTTTTTTTTATAAATATATTTTACTGTACTTCAGGTGAAGGCTTACAGAACAAATAGTTTCTCATGAAACAGTAGTACGCATGTTGTTTTATGACAGTGGTTAACAACCCCACAACTTATTAACCCTCTAACTTCTCAACTTTTCATTTTGGTGAAAATACACATAGCCAAAGATACACCATTTCAAAAATTTCTACATACACAGTTCAGTGACATTGACTACGCTCTTCCAATTCTGCTGTTATTCTCACTTAAGATGAAGGCTTACAGAACAAAATAGTTTCTCATTTAACAGTTACTACAAATGCTGCCTTATGACAATGGTTAAAAATCT
>NW_004443945.1:32913960-32922708 GCF_000243295.1 Trichechus manatus latirostris
GGGCTGGTGTTTCTGGACAAGAGACTGTGTCCACGGGAAGCAGAGGAGGCCGAGTGTGGGTGAAGAAGGGTAGAGAGTGGGAAAGCATATACCACAAATTGCCGGCGCTCTGCAGCCCCTCAGGAAGAAGCAAAGGTGGTGCACGGAGCCAGGCACTCGAGTGAAAGGAGGGGGAGGTGGCGAGAGGCAAGTGAGAAATCAAAAGAAGCAGAAAAAAAAACCAACACTAGCAGCCAACAAATGGCACCCAGAGAGCTGCCCGCTTGGGTGTGTGGAATCCAAGCAGCCGGTGCTTCCCGGTCAAGAGACTGTGGCTGCGGGAAGCAGAGGAGGCTGAGCTGGGGCGAAGAGGGGTGGGGGGTGGAAAAGCGCACACTGCAAATTACCGGTTGTTTTGTCTCTCGCTGGGCGCTCCGTGAGGCTGCTTTCTCGTACCCCCATTTGCTGGCCTCCGATAGGAGTCCAAGATGGTGGATCCGCTCTGCATTAGCTGGTAGGGGACCTCTGCATGAATCTCTCCTCGCTCTCCGTTCTCTGTCAGTTTTCTTACTCCATTTGGTGCTTGGCTGAGTTCTTCATCTTCATTTGATGTTTTAGGGTTTCAGGATTGTTGTATTCTCTGTTCGGCTTAGTTTTTCGGATCTTTGCTCTGGAGGGATGGCGTGGTGCTTCTGCTTAGAGCGGCGTTTTGCCAGAACTCAAATCTAGCGTTTATTTTAATAAATTCAATTTTTTGTAATAACTAGTAGTGATAGGTGTTCAAAGGACTGAAGTTGAAGCCCTAAGTAACATATCTGAGGACACTCCTCTTAACCTTTTATCATCCCAGACTAGTACTTTTACTCTCAGGAAATATGGAAATGGAAATCTTTCAGTTACCCAGAAAGTGGATTGATCAACATGTTCCAAAAATACAAAACTCCTTGACATGGACTGCAAAAGCCTGCCTGGGCAGTCTCCCACCTATTTTTACTTTGTCCTCTCCCAGCACACAACTCATCCCCTACCCTTCCATCCCTTCGCTGTGGTCACACTCATCCTATTTCAGCCTCTTGTGCTTGTCATGTTCCTTCCTACCAAAGGCTTTTGAACATACTGCTTCCTCTGACTGTACTAGTCATTCCTCCCCTGATAGCCTAATTAACTTGTCTTCATTCTTCAGATCTTAGCATTACCATTGCTTCCTTTGAAAACAATGACCTTCCTAAGTCTTATGCCCCATTTTAGGACCTCTTTCATGCCATTTATCGCTGTTCCAATTTTCATAATTATTTGATTTAAATCCATCAGTCTCATCCTCTAAACTGCATATTTCATGAAAAAAGGGGTCACAGCTGTTTTGCCATGCCTGGCACATGCTAAGCATGCAATAGTTATCAAATGAATTAATAGATGAATCCCAAACATGTTGGATTTTTTTTTCTCCAGAACGTCTAGACTTTCAAATGTATAGCTTCTTTAAGAGGATAGAGTAAGACAGAAGTGGCTCCCCAATACTTCCTATTCTTACACAGAATCCTTGGTAAAAGCAAGCACAGCCAGTAGCAGAGGATTACAAACTTCATGAGGAGACCATCCGAGGCTATGAAGCTCTCAATTCCTTACTCCTGTTCTTATGTGGCTTTTCATCATCATCACCATCCTGAGCTGGCAAAATCATTTAACCCAGAACATGGCTGATGTCTTCCTGACAACTCTTTCTGCAATCTAGGCAGCAAAGTGGCTTGAGAATTATTGACAAATGGAGGTAGACCCAGCAGGACTTAAACTTGCTTTGTCATTAGATGGCTGTTCACACCTTATCTCAGGACTGGGTGAAAAACCACTGCACTGAAGCAGTAACTTTAAAGGGGCACTGAAAGTTCCAGTATCACCTTTTACTAATATCACTGGGAACTCTGATGTTCCAGTACCATGTAAGCTTTCCTAAAGTCTTCCAGTTTTGATCTTATGGGCATAAATACAAACAACTAGAACATCTAAGGAGCAGAGTTTTTATACATTATCAGAAAATATCAAAGATAAAATGAATCCCTAGTAAAAATGTTATTTCAGAATGTTCTCAATGAGTAAAGATCATTTTGGTATCTGCAGTTATTAAAAAGCAGCATCTTTACCTTGGGCAAGGTCAGGTTTTTCAAAGATCTTTCTCCTAGAAGAACATTAAGAATTTGATTGATTGCAGACACTGAATATAGAAGCTGTGGAGACTAATCCTCACCTCAATTTTTTGAATTTGGAAAATGTTAGGTTTTAATGACAAAATTTTAAAGTAGGGTTCTTATTCAAAGTGCACTTACCTTTCCCTCTGGCCTAAGCTCTGGGCTGAATAGGAATTAATGTGTCTGGGCTGATCAAATGGTATTGGAGAGAATGCATACTGTGGATTTTGCCGTCTCCGTCTGTTTAAGTGCCATGTGATATTAGTGATTACTCCTTTAGTTCCTATCACACTCAGCACAACACAGAAGATGGGCAAAAGTAGACATGAAGAGGAACACAAGCACAGAGATTACTATCTCTATTACGTATATAAGGGAATTGGAACTGTACAAGCCCTCATCTTTCTAATGCCAGTGTTCAGTCTCTTTCTAGCATTTCACATTAAACCTCTGTACTCTCAGGCAGAAGGAGCCCTGGTGGCACAATGCTTAATTTGGCTGCTAACTGAAAGGTTGGTGGTTCAAACCCACCCATCGCTCTGCAGAAGAAAGACCTGGCGATCTGCTCTTGTAAAGATTACAGCCTAAAAAACCCCATGAGGCGGTTCTACTCTCATATGGGGTCACTATGAGTAGAAATCGACTCAGTGGCATCCAACGACACTCTCAAGCAGACATAACGATAGTCTTCACCTTCATCTGGCCACAGAAAATGAAGTCTAACGTTAACTATTTACAAAGTTGGGTACCCAGTTTATAACATGGTCCTTTATGCCCTTGTCTCAAATATTATTTTGTAAGTATAAAGAAGTATAAATATGTATTTAAGCCAAATTCACATATTAAATCTTTTTAGCTATTTATAAAAACCCAAAGAGAAGAGGTTGGTAAAGTTTACATTGTTACTATAAAGTGTAAATTTTATAAAACAAACTTACCCCTTTTGTGATTTATTTTCATCCAAACCTTAATAGATTCTAAACAGAGCCTAAAACTAATTTTTTCTAGTCAAAGTAATAACACTTATCTTAAATACATGTCAGCCCAGGAGGAGAGTTGTTTTTTTTTTAAGATATCCAAGTATTACATGTTCATATTTCTGACTTGAATCCATCTGTACTGAATTAGCTTTTTTTTTTTTTTCACGACATTTTCTAAATTTTCCATCCTGGGAAAAGAAATTCTTTGCAAATCTTCTCTGAAAGAAGAAACCAATTCATTATCTTGTCAGATGAATCTCTTAGCTGCTGACAGTTACGGGGTTCACCCCAAAAAAATCCCATTGATGCCATTTGTCCATTACCAAGAAAAACATCCTGTTTCTGGCATTCCATCTCAGCACATCCTTATTTTCTAATATAAAATACATATATATTGATGGACACTAATGAATAGCAAGCAAAAGAAGATGTGTTTTGCCTGGAAACGTCAAATAGCTATGCCTGGAAAAGGAGACAGAGTTGAATGGCTGATAGGTTAAGTGGTTAAATGATGAACAAGCAAGTAAGTGAAACATTCAGTACCTGTGACTGGGGACCATTGCCAGACTGACTTTTACAGCATAGTATATGGCTTCTTTTTTTAATAATTTATTTTATTTTGTTGTTGCTGAGAATATACACAGCAGAACATACACCAATTCAACAATTTCTACATGTACAATTCAGTGACATTGATTACATTCTTCAGTTGTGCAACCATTCTCACTCTCCTTTTCTGAGTTGTTCCTCCCCAATTAAAATAAACTCACTGTCCTGTAAGTTTCCTATCTAATCTTTTGAGCTGCTGTTGTCAATCGGATCCCATAAAGATAGTTTTTAAAAGAGCATCATGCTCAAGGCAGACATTCTTTACTAGTTAAGCTAAGGTATTTGGTTTTAAGAAAACTTCAGGAGATACCTGTGGTTTAAATTTTAAAGATTATCTCAGGGCAATAGTTTCAGGGGTTCATCCAGACTCCATGGCTCCAGAAAGTCTGGAGTCCATGAGAATTTGAAATTTTGTTCTACATTTTTCACCTTTTGATCAGGATTCTTCTAAGGAATCTTTGATCAAAATGTTCAGTTATGGTAGCTAGGCACCTTGCAGTTCTTCTTGTCTTGTGGCAAAGGAGGCAGGTTGTTCATGGAGGCAATTAGTCACACATTCCGTTTCCTCCTGCTATTCCTGACTCTTTTTCCTCTGTTACTCCTGGTGACTAGAGACCAATTGTTGTGCTTTGGATGGCAGCTCACAAGTTTTTAAGATCCCAGGCACTACTCAATAAAGTAGGATGTAGAAGAGAAGCACTAAACATGTTATTAGGCCAGTTAACTGGGATGTCCCATGAAACCATGACCCTAAACCACCAAACCAAGGAACAAAATCCCATGAGGTATTTGGTTGTACATAAGCAGCCTCAGCAGCTACTCTTTTTTTTGGTCTCATTGTAAATATATCTATCTATTACACAACTTTTGCCAATTCAACTTTTTACAGTTGTGCAACTTATTGACAGCAATTACAATAATCAGCTGTTCAATCCTACCCTTAATCATGCAATTTTTCCATCATCATAAACTGAAACTCAGCACTCCATAAGCACTAACCCTCCTTTTCCCCTTCCTCCTATCCCTGGTAACCACTAATAAACTCTGGTCTTCATCCATTTGCCTGTTCTTGTTTTGTTGTTGTTTTTTTTAATGTGAGGTCATACAATATTTGTCCTTTTGTGATTGACTTATTTCACTCAACATAATGTCTTCAAGCTTCATCTATATTGTAGTATGTACAAGAATTCATTTCTCTTACTGTGTGAGTAGTATTCCACTGTATGTATGTACCATGTTTTGTTTTTCCATTCATCCTTTGATGGACATTTAGGTTGTTTCTACTTTTTGGCTATTGTGGAAAGTGCTGCAATGAACAAGTGTGTACAAGTCTCTGTCTGAGTCTCTACTTTCAAGTCCTTGGGTATACACTAGGAGTGGAATTGCTGAGTCATACGGTAGTTCATGGCTGCTAACCAAAGGGTCGGCAGTTCAAATCCACCAGCTGCTCCTTGGAAACCCTGTGGGGCAGTTCTACTCTGTCCTCTAGGGTCACCATGAGTCAAAATCAACTCAACGGCAATGGTATGGTAGTTCTATTTTTAGATTTTGAGGAATCACTGTACTGCTTTCCACAATCAACTCACCTTCAAAATTATTTATTTATGTTTATATTTGCATTTTCTTTTTAAAAATAATTCATCATAGAAACAATACATATTTAAAATTCAAGCAATACCCAATGTGTAAAGTAAAAAGTGAAGTCTTTCCATTTCCTTCTCACCTTCCCTTCAATCCCTCTCCTTACAGGTAATCACTGCTACTAATTTGAGTATATCCTTTCAGATAATAGTGAGTTCCTATCTTTCCAAGTAGGTGAGTACATTTAAATTTCCCACCAGACCGTAAGCTCCATCTGCATTTTACTCACCATTATAGCTATAGTATTTAATAGAGTGATTTATAGAAGGTATTCAGATACTTGTTGAATAAATTCTTTGTAATAGCTGCATGATATTCTAAGGTATAATGTACCATAATACATATTTTTTATATTATACATAACCTTTCAGGGACCATCCTTATATATATCTTTTTTTGTTTTTGTTATTGTGAGTGCATCTGCAATATATAGTCCTTAAAGTGGACTTGCTGAGCCAAAGCATATGCATTTAGGAAAAAAATTGGTCTTTTATTGAAAACTTATCTTTTGAAATACACTGTATTATTTCTGATTTTTTTTTTTTTTTTTTTTTTTTTTGCAGCTTCATTTTTTTTTGTAGCTTCACTTTCTTTGTCTTTTTTATTGTGTTTTAGGTAAAAGTTTACAGCACAAATTAGTTTTTCATTCAAAACTTTTATACACAAATTGTTTTGTGACATTGGTTGCAATCTCCACAATGTGTCAGCACTCGCCCCCTTTCTCTTTCCACCCTGGGTTCTCAGTGTCCATTCATCCAGTTTTCCTGTCCCTTCCTGCCTTCTCGTCTTTGCTTTTGGGCAGGTGTTGCCCATTTGGTCTCGTACACTTGACTGAACTAAGAAGCACATTCCTCAAGTGTGTTATTGTTTTATAGGCCTGTCTAATCTTTGGCTGAAAGGTGGACTTCAGGAGTGGCTTAAGTTCTGAGTTAGCAGGGTTGCTGGGAGCCATAGTCTCAAGGGTTCCTCCAGTCATTGTCAGACCAGTAAGTCTGGTCTTTCTCGGCGAATTTGAATTTTGTTCTACATTTTTCTCCCACACTACCCAGGACCCTCTATTGTGATCCCTATCAGAATGGTTGGTGGTAGTTGCCGGGCACCATCTAGTTCTTCTGGGCTCAAGCTGGTGGAGGCTGTGGTTAATGTGGTCCATTAGTCCTTTGGACTAATATTTTCCTTTTGTCTTTGGTTTTCCTTATTCTCCTTTGCTCCAAATGTGCTGGGACCAATAGATGTATCTTAGATGGCTGCTTGCAAGCTTTTAGGTAGTATATGGCTTTTAAGGAGCCCTGGTGGTGCAGTGGTTAAGTGCTAGGATGCAAACCCACCAGCCACTCCTCGGGAGAAAGATGTGGCTGTCTGCTTCCGTAAAGAGTACAGCCTTGGAAACCCTATGGGACAGTTCTACTCTGCCCTTTAGGGTCACTATGAGTCAGAATTGACTTGACTGCAATGAGCTTTTTGGTTATATGGCTTTTCATCATCATTGCTACCCATAATGCCAAGAAAGAAGGTTATTTCTATGAATAGCCTTCTTTGTTCATACTCACAATCAGTCTCTATTTGGGTGGTTTTAAAATAGGCAATCATTTCACAACAGGAACAATGAGAGCAGAATAGAATTTAGAATCTTATCAGCACTCATAAAACACTGACATTTATTGTCTTGTAGCTAGAAAAAGCAAGAATCACTGCAATAAAGATGCTTAAAAATCCATATGTGACTTTATAGTTGAAATATAAATGTCATCTGTCAAATTTACAAAAATAAAATACAATTTATACTTCAATAATTCATAAGCTGGTTAAAAATAATAAATATGATTCACTATTTCTTTTAGCCTCAGATTAAAATTTCCCTGTATGGTAAGCAATACTTTTATAATTAGGCATTGCAAACACTTTTAACAATAGATTGGCAATTCATTTTTAATAATGATTACTAACTTCTATTTCTAGCAATATGCCAGACTAAATGTTCACAGAAAATTCTTTTGAGAGAATTTAATTTAAAATGCTAGATAAAATATATAACAATGCATTTAATGCATGCCTGAGCTAGTGGAAAATAAATGCTACTGATTGGAGGACAAAATTGATCAAAAAAAAAAAAACTTCAAGAACTAGTGTTTCTTCTGAGGATTTATATCACTCGTATGGCCTAGAGTGTGAGTTACAAATGTGTCATCACTGAGACAAATCCTGAGGTCAAACTGGATGTGGTAATAGACTGGAGACTCCTCCATAAATCTAGGACTCTCAAAGGGTGATCCATCGGAAGGTAAACTATTTCCCAGAGAGAAACCGTGGGAATGATACTTGTCTTTATCCTGGTTCTGAGTGGAAAAAAAAGAAAAAAATTGAGATGGTAGTGAGGGAAGGGAGACAGAGGAAGAAGAGGAGAGGAAGAAAAATGACTCCCCTGAGAATTCCTAACCATAAGCCAATACTTTAACAGGTCTGGAACCAGAATTCCTATGACATCTACATCCTGAAAAATTCCAGCCTAGAAAACGAATATATATATTTAAAATGGTTCAGTCTGTAGGCCCAAACATCTGCCAAAAGTTAACACAATTTGGAAGAAAACAAACTTCAAAGCCCGGTTTCAAAGTATCCCCACAGATAAAATTCCATGGAACATAAGCGCACAATCAAAAAATCATTAGACATGGTTGAAGGGTGAGACAGAACACAATACAGGGAAACCAGCACAACTTGTACAAGAAAAGGTCATGGAAGCCCCAAAGACACTTCCAAACTCCCTGAGGGACTGAATTGCTGGATGTAGCGCTATGGGGACCATGGTCTCGGGGAACATCTAGCTCAATTGGCATAACAGTTTATAAAGACAATGTTCCACATTCTACCTTGGTGAGTAGTGTCTGGGGTCTTAAAAGCCTGTGAGCAGCCATCTAAGGTACTCCACTGGTCTCATCCCTTCGGGAGCAAGGGAGAATGAAGAGAACAGGATACAAGGAAAAGATTAGTCCGAAGGACTAATGGTCCACAGCTACCAAGGCCTCCACCGGACTGAGTCCGGTACAGCTAGATGGTGCCCGGCTACCACCACTGACTGCTCTGACCAGGCTCACAACAGAGGTTTTCTGGACAGAGCTGGAGAAGGATGTAGAACATAATTCTAACTCACAAAAAAAGACCAGATTTACTGGCATAAAGGAGACTGGAGAAACCCCGAGAGTATGGCCCCCAGACACCCTTTTAGCTCAGTGGTGAAGTCATCTCCAAGGTTAACTGTTCAGCCTGGGAGTGGGCAGCCCCGTAAAACCAAATGGGACTAATGAGGTACAGTGGTCCAGTGACAAGGGCCAGAAGGCAGAAGGGGACAAGGAAGC
>NW_004443945.1:32922824-32959619 GCF_000243295.1 Trichechus manatus latirostris
TCATAAAACAATATGTGTACTACTGTTTCATGAGAAACTATTTGTTCTGTAAGCCTTCACCTGAAGTACAATAAAAAAAAAAATCATTAGACACATAAGGAATTAAATTATTGTAAACAAGTCAACAGAAACAACAAACTACTGAATCAGACTCTTAATATCTGCAGATGATGAAATTATCAGATACAGGAAATATATTACATATATTTAAAGAGACTAAAGAGAAGAGCAAAAATAGGACAAAGGAATAAGACAGAACTGACAAAGCATTTTTGTGAGAGAACTAAGTAGAACTTCTAGAAATGAAAAATACAATCTCTAAAATTAGAAAGTCAGTGGGTTAGACAGCAGATTAAATAGAGTTGAAGAGTCATTAAAGTGGATGATAGACCTAAAGAAATTACCCAGAATGCAGCATAGAGACAAAAAGATGAAAAATGAGAGAGCATGAGCACAAGCAAATGTGTAAATTACAAAATGAAACTGATAAAGCCACAATCATAGTGTGAATGACTTTTAAAGATGTCTCTTTGTTTATTAATAAACCAATCATAAAAAATGTCATGAAGGATATAAACCAAAAACCAAACCTGTTGCCATCAAGTCAATTCCGCCTCATAGCGACCCTATAGGACAGAGCAGAACTGCCCCATAGGGCTTCCAAGGAGAGGCTGGTGGATTCAAACTGTACATTTTGGTTAGCAGCCACAGCACTTAACCACTATGCCACCAGGGTTTCCATTAGGGATATAGTATATTTGAAACATACAATTAAAAATTAGATCTAAAGGATATTTAGAAAACTCTTATACCCAGTTACTGAAGAATACAGAGGTGTTTCAAACTTGCATAGACTTGCATATGCAAACTTGCATAAACAGAGACTATATACAAAAATTAACCATGCACTATGCCCAAAATGTACTGCAAAATCTCCTCAAGAGCGCTTTAAAAATACAAATGTTTGAGTTCCATTTCCACAAATTCTGATTTAATTGGTCTAGAGTAGGTTCCAGACATTAGTATTTTTAAAAGCTCCTCAGTCGATTCTAATGTTCATCCAGGATGGAGAACCGTTTCACCAGAACATAAAGCAAGTCTCAACAAATTTTAAAGATTTCATATCATATTGAATATATTCTCTAACCACTACGCAATAAAACTAGAGATTAATAACAAAAAAACTAAAATTTTGAAAACCTGTCATATAATTAAAATTTTTAAACACATTTTTAAGTAACCCTGGATATATCAAATTAGAAAGAAAAAACACTGGAAATACTGCAAATAGAATTTTTGGAATAATAAAAATATCAAGTTTTTGCTTTTGCTTTTCTGCTTTAGGTTTTTTCCTGACTTTTTTTTTTTTTTTTTTTTTGTTAAATTAGCCAAGTTAACCATAATGTTAACTTGGAAGAATAAACAAGCAAAAATAACCATGAAAATACCGTAAAATTAGAGTAACTGAAGTTATGTTAATACTTTCTATCCCATATTAAAATTTATTCAAAACCTATGTAATTAAAATAGTGTGGTGTTGGCACATAAGTATGTAAACCAATAGAAAATATAAAAGTAGATCTAATTGCATATACAAATTTAGTATATAATAAGGTTGGCATCTAAAATCAGTGGGGAAAAGACAGCTTTAAATAAGTGATGATAGGTAATTCAATAGCCATATGGAAAAAAAAAACTAAAATTAAATCTGTCCCTCATGCCACACATGGAGATAAATTCTGAATGAGTTAGAAATGTAAATGTAAAATAATTAAACAAGTACTAGGAGAAAACATTTCTCCAAAACCTGGGAATGTACACTGAATCCTAAGATTCAAAACTGAGAAACAATAAAGGAAAATCTCAATAAATTTTGCTACATAAAAACGAAAAACAGACTTTGCATTACAAAAAAAATGAGCAAATTTTTTAAAAATGGGAAAAAATTGTATCAGCAGAATATCCAGATATGAAAATTCTCATTGCTACTTTCTTTAAGTATTGATTAGTTAATTTAGGGATTGATAACAGGCATTATATTTTGCATTAATAGATATTTAAGATTGTTAATGACTCAATCAATTTAATATCTTTGTGATATTTTACCACCACTATTTTATTTTCCATTTTTCAAAACTGTAATACCAGATGCACCGTGTACCTTAATTAATGTTATTAGTTGCCATTGAGTCATGGCAATCCCATGTACAACAGAACATAATGTTGCCCGGTCCTATGCCACCTTCATTATCCTTGGTTTGCTTGAATTCATTGTTGTGGCCACTGTGTATTTTCAGAGCCTTCCAATCTAGGGGGCTGATCTTCTAGTACTATATCAGACAATATTCTATTGTGGTCCATAGGGTTTTTATTGGCTGATTTTCAGAAGTAGATCACCAGGCCTTTCTTCCTACTCTGTCTTAGTCTGAAAGCTCCACTGAAACCTATCCACCATGAATGACCCTGCTGATATTTGAAATACCAGTGGCATAGCTTCCAACATCATAGCAACATGCAATCCAACACAGTACAACAAACTGACAGGCAAGTGGTGGATTTTAATTAATAGCCTAGGGTAAACCAATACATCATGTAATCCCAGGAATAAAACAGTGATCTTGATACTCAATATAGTGCAACCTAAAGGTCCATCCTTATCTCAAAATAAAATAATTATTAGTATTACATAGTAATACATTAATAGTAATACATACATTCATATTACATAGTTAGTATAATTATAAATGCATACAAGATATACTTAGTAGGGAATTACCTGCTAGAACATCCATCTGTTCTTTCTACCCTTACAAATCATTAATAATTCTGTCAGGAATTAGATGAAGTGCAGCAAGATGAAGCAGGCTAATGTCGGAAACAGCAAGAGTGCTTTACTGGTAGGCGGCTTAGACATGAGTTAGCAGAGAAAAGCAATGGAAAAAATAAAACTTAAATGAGAATGTGTAGTGATCCTGAGAGAGGAACAAGCCTCCAGACACAGTTTGTGGTCCTATCTTAAAATCACTTTGCTATTTATCATGGAGCGAAGACAGCTCAGTTGCCTGTTGCCATCAAAAAACTAGAGCAGACAGAACTTCTTGTCTCTCTTTCTTTTCGCATAGAATGAAGGAGATTAGGCAATTTTGATATTGTTTTATGGTATCTAAATGATGACTTTTTTAAAAAATGGGACTTGCGTGTTTAACAAAATGATGAGCATTATATAATAATGGATTGACTGATTGATTAGAATTTTTTGAAAATTAGGTGAGTGGACAGACTCAGATTTCTATGATCCAGGCAGGTAATATAATACAGGTAATAATAAAGTACATTGAATATATGAAAACAACAGAGATGGCGGTGAAGGGGGGTATTGAGGTGAACTTGAGTGCAACCTAGAGATCCTTCCTTATCGCAAAGAGCCAATCTAGCTGAGTTTCCTAGGGCTGCTGTTAAAAACGGAAAATGTCACTTTAAGGACTAAGGTGCACCTGACCCAAGCCATGGTGTTTTCAATTGCCTCACATGTATGCGAAAGCGGGACAATGAATCAGGAAGACCGAAGAAGAATTGACGCCTTTGAATTATGGTGTTGGCGAAGAATATCGAGTATACCACGGACTGCCAAAAGAAAAAACAAATCTGTCTTGGAAGAAGTACAGCTAGAATGCTCCTTAGAAGCAAGAATGGCAAGACTTCATCCCACATAATTTGGATATATTATCAGGAGGAACCAATCCTTGGAGAAGGACATCATGTTTGGTAAAGTAGAGGGTCAGCAAAAAAGAGGAAGATCATCAACAAGATGGATTGACACAGTGACTGCAAGAATGGGCTCAAGCATAACAACGATTATGAGGATGGCACAGGACCAGGCAGTGTTTCATTCTGTTGTACATAGGGTCGCTATGAGTCGGAACCAACTCAAGGACGCCTAACAACAACAACAGGGCTGCCATAACAAAAAACACAAATTGGATTGCTTAAAACACCGAAAATTTATTCTCTCATAGTTCTGGAGGCTAGAAGTCCAAAATTAAGGTGTCAGAAGGATTGGTTCCTTCTGGAGGGCTCTGGGAGTCTGTTCCATGCAACTGCCTAGTTTCCAGTATTGCCTGAAATCCTTGGGGTTCCTCAGCTTGCAGATATATCACTGCAATCTATACCTCCACCTTCACATGATGTTCTCCCTGTGTGTCTGCATCTATGTCTCTTCTCCTCTTCTTATAAAGACACCAATCATTTTGAATTAAGAGCCCAGCTAAGGCAATATAACTTTATGTTAACTAATTACATCTGCAAAGATTCTTTCCAAAGATGGTCACATTCACAGGTACTGGGGATTAGAACTTCAACATATCTTTTTGAGGAACACAAATCAACCTGAAAGAGTTGCCATATGGGAAAAGTGAGTCCAGTAATGCCATATCATCTGATTTTTTCAACAGAAGCCCAAAACCTAGTTTATATTTTGAAACATGCCAAAGCAACTTGAAAATTTTTCAAACTCTAGACCAAACAAAACACAGATATAGGTCACCAGTTTACCATCTCTACATTGAAAAAATAAATAAGTTCTAAACAAGCTCACTGTTGAGAAAATATCATTCCATTATAAAATTAGAGATGTGGTCTATGGGAAAAAAAATTTATTAATGATTTTTCCCAAAATAAGCACTAATAGAGGATAGAATCAAAACTCTAAGAAGGATGATTTGTGTATTTTACTTTATTACATTTCATTCCAGTATTATTTTTGTTGTTTTTAGCTTTTTGTTTTTTATTCCAATATTTTTTAGGTATCTCTGTTTTAGATGCTTTTTGTCTAACACCACTTAATAAGCAGCCTTCCATGTTTATAGAATGTTTTGTAGCCAATCACTTTAATGGATTCATAATGGTCCAAATATGCATAATATCAAGAGCCTTGAAAAGAGATTTGGTTGATCCTATTTGAGAGTAAATTGACTGATGGAGGCAGAAGATCTGGTTAAAAGAGATGAAATGGAAGCTCCCGACTGTGAGAGAATAGTAGTTGACTCACTGTGTTGCTTAAAATCTTCATCCCCTTGGGAGGAGGAAAGTTATTGGTCTGCCTAGGACTAGCATTAGCAAAAGACAGAACATGATAAGAAGAAAAAGAGGGCAGGGATACTTCCCTACCTGGTGACAGTAGCAGATAAAAGAGTTGAGTCATTTGGAAAGGAAAACAAAGAGATGTCCACCTAATGAGAGATAATTTCAGGTATGAGAAATGACAAAACTAGCACATTGATTTGCAGCATATACATTGCTCAAGAAGCGACAGAAGTGCTATGCAGATGAATTGAGGGAAGCAATCCCACAAGCAACCTAAGAGTAAACTGGCCTGTGGGGGTTGGTTGGAGTGGGGAAAGGCAGCTTATAAGACCTCCTCATATTCTCTCCTTCCTTTTATGAGCAAGGAAGGGACTTGAAAGTTCCAGCAAGTCAGCAAGCAAAGGTATGGGGGAATGTAAAAATAGTGTGGCAGAGGTGTCTGACCTCCTCATCTAACTTTACAAGGGGGAAGGAGAATCAAGATCAACAGCCTAAAGCTAATTCCTACAAGGCAGAGGTCAGACATGCCTCCTCTCTCCACTGTCTTCACCAATTCTGACACGAATCGTCCCTCCCACGGCACTCTCTGCTTCTCTGCTAGGTTCGATAATTAATTGCAATGGGCACACAGAACTCACAGACAACACTCACAATTATGGGGTTTATTAGGGAAGTAACAGGTTACAATTCAGGTTCAGGAACACTCAGGATATAGTTCTTCCATCAGGACAGCCTCTTCTCAGTTGTGCCCACAGGCATACCACTCTCTGTCCCCTTACCTCTGCCCAGCTCAGGCAAGTGTTACAAAGCTCTTTTAGCTCTGCTGCTAAGTGCCCTGAGGCACCCTACTCTGCCAGTAAGCCTCAGCCCAAAGTTGCTTAGCTCTAGCTCTGTGGGACAGCAAACCTAGCTCCACCAAGTTCCCAGATGCACCCTACTCCGCCAGCAAGCCTCCTACCCAAAGGCACTCAGCTTCTCTTCTGTGGGCCAGGCCATTTCCTGCCGTTCTCCTGGTTCTGCTGCTGCTCCTTCTCACCAACTTCGGTGTTACAGTTTTCTCTCTCCCTCTCTCTCTTTGTCTTCTGATTCCAGGAGATTCTCAGCGCAGGGATCCTGGTCCAAAAGATGCGCTCCACTCCTGGGTCTTCTTTCTCAGTGGTGGTGAGACCCTCATCTCCTGCCTCTGGGATGGCCCATTTTAAGCCTAGCAGAATGGCAAAACTGACCAATCCCTTTGTTAGGGTTCCACAGACCTTATTTGCATGGTCCAACCCCCACATGGGTGAGATGAACTTTATTTGAATTATTAGCAAGCTGTCATATTCCCTTGGTAGGCCACAAGCACCTTCTTTGCATAGTTCCACCCGATCATTTGGTGGGAGTTACAAGACTAGGGCGAGAAAGACCATATAAAAGTGATCCATCATTTGCTAGACTGAAGCAATTGCCAGATGGGTATCTCATGTATTTAGCACAGGGTCTGGCACATAGCAGCCCATAATACATGCAGTTGAAGATAACTATTATGTAAATAAAACATTTTATGTATTATTCTCCTCCAAATAGATTCTGGATGGGGAATCACAGAGTAAAAAACACATAAAGATGTTTTAAAGTTTGTGACAGAAATTTTAACAGTATACTTTTAGGCTTAAATATTGTTCTTATTTTAAATATAGGAATCTTTTCAAACTTGGCTGTTTTCACTAGCCATGAAATTTCTTGACAGTTCTTCCTTTATATGAAGGTGTCATGGATTGAATTGTGTCCCCCTAAAATACATGTCAACTTGGTTAGGCCATGATTCCCAGTATTCTGTGGTTGTCCTCCATTTTGTGATTGTAATTTTATGTTAAAGAGGATTAGGGTGAGATTGTAACACCCTTACTAAGGTCACATCCCTGATCCAATGTAAAGGGAGCTTCCCTGGAGTGTGGCCTGCACCACATTTTATCTTACAAGAGATAAAAGGAAAAGGAAGCCAGCAGAGAGTTGGGAACCTCATACCATCAAGAAAGCAGCGCAGGGAGCACAGCACGTCTTTTGGACCTGAGGTTCCTGCGCTGAGATGCTCCCAGACCTAGGGAAGATTGATGAGAGGCCGAAAGAGAAAGAAAGACTTCCCCTGGAGCTGATGCCCTGAATTTGGACTTGTAGCCTACTAGACTGTGAGAAAATAAATTTCTCTTTGTTAAGGCCATCCACTTGTGGTATTTCTGTTATAGCAGCACTAGATGACTAAGACAGAAGGTAATGTTTTTATTTATTGCTGCCCTTCCCAGCATCCCATAGTATTTGGACAGTTTGTTATATAATGTGGTAAAATGTAGAGGGGAGAGCTTAAATGTCTAATTCTGTACCAATAAATGTTCACCCTAATTCTGCTGAGACAGGAATAGTCTAGCAACTAGATGATATGCCAACAATCAGCAACTAGATGGCTTCTACCTAGCCTAATGATTTGTATTATTGCAACTGTTCATATGCCACTGTTCACCAGTGCCCTTATTTGGGCAGCCAGCTCACAGGAACAGTGTTATTTGAGCCCAGCCGAGCACTGGTCATTGTAAGACATTGACAGACAATAGAGTAACAACTGTGCTCTATATGAAAAAACAGCAAGTGGACAAGTTGGCAAAATAGAAGCAATCAGAAGAGAAATTCCACATACTGCCACCATCAAGTGTAATACACATCATGTCTGTGCCCATTTAATCAGCCTTTACTCCTGTTACAAAGCATAAGCTCAGCATACTTCTATCTGAGGCTAACTCGTCCACTGGTATGCTTATACCCTTTCGCCTACTCACAAATGTCACTCTGGCAATTATTCCTGTTTTCCCCCAAAAACACCTAATTTTTTCCTCTGTGTTGGATTTCTGTAAGCATATAAACATGTTGTAACATTTCCCACATTTAAACAATAATAACAGTAACAAAATGCCTCCCTTGGCTCCATATGGACAGCTATTGCCCTATTTCTCTGCTCCTCTTTACAGCAAAACTCCTCAAATCCACTAGCTATATTCACCTTTTTCGACATCCTATATCCTCCCAAACCTGCTTCAACAAGGATTTTGTTCCTCCATTCCACCAGCTTTTGTCTGCCTTCATGAAAGCTTTTATTGCCTTCTGTCCACTTTTACCGAACTCAACAATGCCATCCACACTGACAAAGCCAATGGCCAATCTTTTTTCAGTCTATCACCAGTAATGCACTGTTGATCCCTCACTCCCTCCTTGAAACACTATCTTCATTTGTCTTCCTAGAAATCATTTTCTTAGGTTGACCGCTTGCCTCACTGGCCACTCATTCTCAATGTTCATTGATGGTCCTTCTCATTTCCTCAACCTCTAAACTCTGAAGAGCCTAAGGCACAATCCTCAGACCACTTCTCTATCCCACCTACATTCTCTTAGTAATTTTATCTAGTCACATGGCTTTAGGTAACATTGACACCCTAAAAATCAAAAAAACAAACCCACTGCCATCAAGTCAATTCCGACTCATGGCAAGCCCATGAGTAACCCCAGTTTCAGAGTCGAGCTGCTCCATAGGGATTTCTTGGCTGTAATATTTATGGAAGCAGACAGCCAGGCCTTTCCTTCAAAGCACTGCTGGGTGGGTTCAAACTACCAACCTTTAGGCTAGTAGCCAAGCACAAACCGTTTGCAGTACCCATGGACCTACTGTCACCCTAATGACTCTCAAATTTATATCTCAAGATCTCTCGCCAGAAGTCCAGGTTCAATCACTAATTGCCTACTTAATGTATCCACTTTGGTTTCTATTCAGCATGTCAAACTGTACTTGTCTAAAACCAACTCAATTTCCCTCACCTCTTCCAAACCTGTTCCTTCTACAGTCTTCCTCATCTCAGAACAAGGCATCTTCATTCTTCCAGTTGCTCAGGTCAAAAATTCACTCCGATCTTCCTCCCATATTTAACAGCCAATTATACAGTAAATTCTGTTGGCTGTTGCTCTGAGATAGCCAGAATCTTAACTACATCTCAGCATTTCTACTGCTACCACTCTATTTCATGGTCTGTCATATGGCTACAGCAATAACCTCCTAACCAGTCACCTAGCTTCCAGTCTCTGCTCCCTATGGTCTATGTTCAATAGAGCAGCCAGGGCAATCCTGTTGAAGTGCAAATTATCCCTTGCTACCCTAGATTCTTCAATAGCTTCCCATCTTATGCTGAGTAAAAGCTGAAGTCTTCAGAATGGGATGACCCACAGGGCCCTACATTATCTGTTCCCCCACTGTTTCTCTGACCTTAGCTCCTACTACTATCATACTCACACTTTGGCCTAGACACTCTGGAGCAATCTTCCATCAGACAGCTGCATAAATATCTTCATAACTTCTTCCCTCACTTCTTTCAAAGTCTCTGCTCAAATATTATCTTGGTGCGGGGGGGTTGACCTTCCCTGACCACTCTATAGAAAGTAACAGTCCTTTTTGCTCTCCTTCTCCCTTATCCTGACTTATTTTTCTTCATAGCATTTATCGTCATATGATATATTATGCGTTTTTAAAGGTCTATATTGTCTGTCTCTCCCTACTAGAAAGTAAGATATTTAAGGGAAAGATATTGTTATGTTTACTTCTATATTCCCTGTGCCCGATAAGAGTCCCTGGCAAATAGCTGGCCTAAATAAATAATTGCTGAATGAATAAATAGGATCCCAAAATTTTACAATTTGGCAAAGAAGATAATGTTTTCTTTCCTTAAATTTGAGACTTTACTCTTAAGTTCTTACATTTAAAACACCAAGTAAATTTTTCTTAAGTAACTCTGTATATCTTTTTGTATTAATATACTTAATCAAGCTTCTTGTCTGATTTCACAATATTCTTATCACAAAATATCTCTCTTTCCTAACATCTCATAGCAAATTCACAATCTAATGTGCTTTTAAGCTATTTGGGGTCAAGAACAAAATTGAACCCTCATGCTTTAACTGACTCCACGAGTACAAGAAGTGGAAGTTATGCATTTGATTTCCTCTCTACAACTGTTGGTTTCAACTGCAATTATTCTAATGACTCATGTGATAACCGGATTTGGAGAAAGCACTATAATCAGTAGGTGCTTGCACTGGGTATTGACCTCCAGAGTGTACGACATGATTTAAGACTTGAATGAGAGGGAAATGATAGTTTAAGTTTGGACTTCCATCGGCATCAGTCCATGTAACAAAAGCATCAGAGTGTGGGACACAGTAAGCCCTGTATTTAGGGCAAAAATAATTGGAGAAAGGTTTTGTTGCTTCCCGCCAGGACTAAGATACAAAAGGCGGCCACATGAAAGCTCTCTCAAGACTGTTGCACTTTTACCTACTTGGAGCTTAATGCAGTGTTTTTCTCACCCTAATGAGCAATGCATTTACTCACATGCTTTTAAAATTAGAAGCAGAGAGTAGTTTTTAAAGTAATGAATGTTTTACTTAAGCTGCAACAACATGTGTTTTGAAAGGAACTGAAAATGTAACATATGGTTCATGTAGACTAAAATTGGCCTTGTTCAGACATTAATCTGAGGGGAAGAGGGGCTAGTTGCCTAGTGTGCCCCCTTCAGGCACAGCAATCTTTACTCAGTCATCAATCTATTCTTCTTAGGTATTTGGTTTTAACAGGACCTGAAAGAGTGATTCACCCCCTACTTTATAAAGACAATTTTTAAGATTCAGTATAAACTCACAACATGAAGGGAACTGTTTTCTAATTATTAACAGGTAATTTATACAAGCAGCTACAATCAAATTACCATATCTAACTCAGTCTTAGTATACTCGTGCTGTACCCATTGCCGTATAGTCGATTCTGACTCATATCGACCCCTATAAGACAGAGTAGAACTGCCCCATAGGGTTTCCAAGGAGTGGCTGGTGGATTTAAACTACTGATCTTTTGGTTAGCAGCCGAGCTCTTAACCACTGCACCACCAGGGTTTCCACTCTTAGTGTAGGGCCTCAGTAAGAAAAGTTATGATGTTAACAGCTCTTCCACATCCATGACTTGGTGAAAATTTAACCAGATGTAGCCAAAACAAAGAAAAAAGTTTCTGTCTTGGTTTTTTTCAGATTCTCCTCTTCTAGCATCTGGTTCTGCATCACCTACTGCTCCTACACTATGATTACACGGTTGGGATCAACTTCATATATTAGCACAAATACAAATTTAACAGGCCCAGCAACAATCTCCCTCCCCACCTAAGGCCAAGGCCTCTGGCGCCATATGTAAAACATCTACAGCTCCACCCCAGAAGATTAGGGGGTAACTCCTTTCTTTCTTTTTCTTTTTTTTAACATTTTCTTGTTTATGTGAAAGTTTACCAGGCAAATTAGTTTCCCATTCAACAGTTTATGCACAGCTTGTATCATGACATTGGTCGCAAACCCCTGAATATGTCAACGCTCTTCCCCCCTCCTCCCTGGGTTCTCCATGACCATTCACCAGCTTTCCTGCCCCTACCTGCCTTCCGAATTTTGCTTTCGGGCAAATGCTGCCCTATAGGTTTCATATAGTTGATTGTTCTGAGGTATACATCCCTCACTGGTGTTATTGTTCATTTTATAGGCCTGTCTATTATATGGCTATAATATGATCTCCAGGAGTGATTTCAGTTCCAAGCTGAAGGGTGTCTAGGGGCCATAGTCTGTGGGGGAGGAGTAACTCTTTTCTGAACCTCATGCTTGCGCCTGGTGTGTCCCTGATATCCAACCTGTCCTTAGTATTTGGATTCTGTCTCTCTACCTTGTCTATTCAGATTCATGTGCCTATTTCAATTTTGGCCTCAAACCTGGACCCTGCCTCTTAGAACAATCCATATTTGGTGACCTGCTGAGCTAGTGATACCCTATCCTGGCTCCCAGAACTCCAATGTGGAGTTCTAGTTTCCTACTAGTCTAGAAAAGAGCTTCAGATTTCAAAAATCAGACTCTATCAGCTGCACTGCTATTTATAAAGTTCCTATTTGCTACTGCACAGATTCAAGCAAATGCTGAACTATTTAAAAGTGCCTGCTTCTTCAATGTGCACACACAATACAAAATAGCTCACCACAGAACCTGGTAACACCTCAAAGTCATTTGTCCTCCCTCTGCTAATTCAGTATAGAAAAGAGAAAGTGCTTACAAAAGTCTTACAAAGTCAGCAAACTTTGAAACAGAAAGAAGAGTTCCAGGCTAAGCACTATATCAAATGACTACCTTTATTTCTTGAGTCATACCATCCTACGACTCCTATCAACCATTCCATGCTCATGCCCAGGCTACATAATAATATACCCTTGACAAAAAGATAGAAGATGTTCCATTAGTTTCTTCAGGGATTACAAGTATTTTCTCTGTAAATTTCATGGTTCTTAAACTTCATGGTGTTGGGAAGTCTTCTGAGACTTAGAATTTTAGCAGTCCATTACTGTCACAGACTTTTTTCTTTCCACCAAATATGGTAGGGATCTCCTGGATTCTATATGTATCTCCTCTTGTGGGAAAAATGTCAACAGGCTAAATTCCTCATGCTGGGTGGCAGAGTGGCTGATTCTATTAGGCTACCAAATATCACTGAAAATGCCTTGCTGTGCTCTAAGAGTGTGTCTACCCATATTTGAAGGGTATGGTAGGTATTATGAAATCCTAGAAGAATCAGTAACGTGGGCTCATTTTCATCTCATGGAAATTCAAGGTAGGATATCACAGGCTTACCAAGGACAATTTGAGTAGACATGCCGTGGCTCAACAAAGTACTTCTTTGTGATGATAGGCACAATATGTTGTTGTTGTTAGGTGTCATCAGATCAGTTCCAACCCAATGTACAACAGAACAAAACACCACCTGGTCCTGCCCCATCCTCACAATCGTTGTTAGGCTTGAGCCCGTCGTTGGAGCCACTTGTGTCAATTTATCTCATTGAGGATTTTCCTCTTTTCCACTGATGCTCTACTTTCCCAAGCATGATGTCCTTCTCAAGGAACTGGTTCCTCCTGATAACGTGTCCGAAGTACATAAGATGAAGTCTTGCCATCCTCACTCCCAAGGAGCACTCTGGCTATACTTCTTCCAAGACAAATTCTTTCATTCTATATATATTCTATACTGAATATATTCGGTATTTTTTACCAACACCATAATTCAAAGGCATCAATTCTTCTTCGGTCTTCCTTATTCATTGTTCAGCATTCACATGCATGTGAGGCAATTGAAATACCATGGCTTGAGTCAGGGGCACCTTAGTCCTCAAAGTGACATCTTTGCTTTCTAACACTTTAAAGAGGTCTTTTGCAACAGATTTGCCCAATGCAATGTGTTGTTTGATTTCTTGACTGCTGTTCCCATGAGCATTAATTGTGGATCCAAGTAAAATACAAACCTTGACAACCTCAATCTTTTCTCCATTTATCATGATGTTCTTTATTGGTCTAGTTGTGAAAATTTTTGTTTTCATTATGTTGAGGTGTAATCCAGACCGAAGGCTGTAGTCTTTGATCTTCATCAGTAAGAGCTTCAAGTCCTCTTCACTTTCAGCAAGCAAGGTTATGTCATCTGCATATCACGGGGTGTTAATGATTCTTCCTCCAATCCTGATGCCATGTTCTTCTTCATATAGTCCAGCTTCTTGGATTATTTTCTCAGCATACAGATTAAGTATGGTAAAAGGATACAACCCTGACACACACCTTTCCTGACTTTAAACCACACAGCATCCCCTTGCTCTGTTTGAACGACTGCCTGTTGGTCTATATACAGGTTCTGCATGAGCACAATTAAGTGTTCTGTCTGGAATTCCCACTTCTGCAGAATGTTATCCATAATTTGTTACGATCCACACAGGCACAATATACTGGTATCTTTTTCTAGGAACAATGTGCTTAAAAAACTAAATTAGACCATTCTTTTGGCAAAAACAAAAACTTCATATTTCAGTGATGAAAGTAAAACGAGTAGGGGGAAGAGGAAGAGGTATTTTATAATTTATCAAGGTATAAATACTAGCACCTACCTCATATTATTATCCATAAAATGATGGTAGTTAACAGGTGCATAATGTTAAAATCATACCCTGTGCCAGGCACAGTTCTAAGTACATTACATGTATTTTATTCATTTAATCCTCACAACAACCCTAGTAGAGACTATTATTATCCCATTTTACAGATGAGAAAACTAAATTACTTGCTGAAGATCACAGAACTAGCAAGTGGAAGAGCTAGAATTTCAACTCAAGACATCTGTGATTGTTGGCCTCTAAGTACCAATTATATATCTCTCTGCTTCACCTCTACAGTCTAATCAATGACATCAGCCCCAGGAATGAATGAGAACTTATACCTATGGTAGAAAATTTAGCTCAAGGGTAAGGTTTTCCCACCCACAGAGAAAAAGGATAAGGCAATGATTCCCAACCATGATTCATGGACCAATCCTCTGCCTATTCTTGTCCATTTCTCTCCTCCTCAGCAGCAATTGAAACTCAGCTCTAATTCTCTCCACCTGTACTGGTTCTGTATTGTTGCCATAACAAATTCCCACAAATTCAGCAGCTTAAAACAACACAAATTTATTATCTTATAATTTCTGTAGACCAAAAATTCTAGTACAGTGTGACTCAGATGGCTTCTCTGCTTAGAGCCTCATAGGGCTGAAATCAAGGTATTGATCAGGCTATGTTCCTTCTGGATAAACCCACTTTCAAGCTCATTCATCTGGCAGAATCCAATTCCTGGTGGTTGTAGAAATGAGGCCCCATTTACTTGCTGGCTGTCAACTGGGGGCCACCTTTAGCTCCTGAGGCCTCTCTCTGGTCCTTGCATATGAGACCCTACATCCCAGAGTCAGCAAAGACCCAACAAGTCTTTCTCTATTTCAAATCTCTCTGATTTCCCCTTCTGCTGCATCTTTCTGCCTGCAACCAGAGGTTTTCTGCTCGTATGGACTCATGTGATTAGATGGGGCCCACCCAGATAATCCAGGATGATGCCTACATCTTAAAATCCATAACTTGCAAAATCCCTTTTGCCATGTAAATATTTGTACCATATTCACAAAGATTAGAGCATGGACATCTTTGGGGCCCAATCTACTACTACACCACGTTTGACTCTTCCTCACAGACAAGGTTTATTTGCTCTGTGAAGTTCAGAGAGTTTAATGGTCCACAGTATAATTTTGACTGGTAAAAAGTGCAAGACTAAACAAAAGCTAAACCACGAAAATGAAAACTTCCCAAGAACCTGATTTTTAATTGGCCGAAGAAAAAAGCTGCCTATTCTCTGACAGAAATATGTCTAAGGACTCTACTCAAAGTGAAATATTGACAAAGGACTTCAGCAGATAATTAGAGTTCCTAGACAATTTACTTCTTCCAAGATGCCTTTTGGGGGATGTAGGGAGGGGTTAATTGCCTATGGACAGCTTTAAATGGTTGGACATGGGCCAGTTTACATTTAATTCCAAATCCAATTTTTAGTTCCAGTCTGTCGTTAAATGTGGCTACTCATACCATATCTCTACTCCTTGTGTTGTTAGTGGCCCCTGAGCGAAGGAGACCTACCTCATTGCCATTTACTCATATAGTTGGTTCCCCAAACTGAAAAAAAATTGATGGCATTTTGAAAGTCATTGGTTGTCTAAAACTCCTAATGCTTTTTTCCATTGTAAAAATGTTAAAATGATGGTTAGATGCCAAGGTAGGCCTATGGAATTCAATTTAGATTATAATTTACTTATGACCAGAGCTCCTTGAAAAGAATTATAGAACTAATCTGTGCGAAACCGTATTCCTAGTTCCAGCTTGGAAGCAGGAACAAATCACAGCAAAAGCATCCCTGACATCTAGATGGCTGCCTCAGCTCCCCCTGGTGGCAAATGCCCATCAGTTGAGAAGGGGCCTCCAATTCCCTGATGTGGTTCCCAAAGCCTGGGCAGAAAGTCCTCAGAGCAAAGCCCAAGGGCAAGTAGCAAGAGCTACAAGGCTTTAGGGGATAAGAAGCTACACAAAGCAGAACTTCCCACCAGGGTACTCTCAAATAAACCTAGTCCCCAGAAACTCACACTTTTCTTCTGCACATTTTCCACTGGCTCCATCAATTCCTTATAGCTAAATTCTCACCATTCCTTGGTCAACAGCATAAGAAAATACAGCCTCATAGATTTTTTCCCCTTATGTCAAGAGTTCAAATTCACCAGCTGCTCCTTGGAAATCCTATAGGGCAGTTCTACTCTGTCCTATAGGGTCACTATGAGTCAGAATCGACTCGGCAGCAATGGGTTTTGGTTTGGTATGTCCCTATCATCAGTACAATCCTTTAACTATTTGTAATAAGCTTTGACCGCTAGAAGAAATAAGAAGTATTATTTTTATAGCATTTATTGCTTCTTTCTCATTGTACTATTCATACATGTCCACATGAAAAAATAGCACAAAATCAAAATCGCTCATAATCCCAACACTCAGATATAGCACAATAGCTACTCACTCATTGTCAAAAAATACAAACGAATGAATGGATAAGCAAATGAATGAATGAAGTTGTTAGTGCAAGACCCAAACAAGGCTTTACTTAGTTGTCAAGCTCCCTGGAATATGCAATAGTCTGCCCTGTACTATAGCTTCTGCTGTGCAATAGGCTGCCGAACCAAAGCCTAAATTAAGGTTTTGTGGGTTTTTTTTAAGAAAAAAAAAAAGGCACAGCAGCAATCAGTCACAACAAAGTTTGAACTCTACTCACAACCGCCTTTGAGCAGTGTGAAGTTTTGCATCCATAAACATGCACTTACACTGCCCTCTAGTGCTTGTCCACTAGATGTAATGCAACAGCAAATGTCTGAATAATACTGCAAAACTGAAAGAGATCAAAGGAAAACAATGACTAAGAGGTAGAAGGACATGATTAGAAAAGGAATTAATTGTGTGCACTCAGTGAATTCTTTTCTGGGGAAAATAATTATCAGAAAGCTCTCATTTTCTTCTGCTGCTTCTTCCCACCCCCACCTACCTTTACCAAAACAATACATACACTCTTTTTCATTCTGACTATGCCTAGAAGTGAAGGAGAAGGATCGCTGCAATAAAGCTGTGAATAACAAACTATATGTTATTTATACACATTTAGATGTATGTGAAGGCTTAATTGACCTTGTTGGAAAGAGGAATCTAGAAAAAGAATAACACACTAAAGGAAGATGAAGACGGCATTATAAATCACAAGAAAATAAAAGAGCATTCCAAAAATTATGTTAGGACAGGTGGTGAGATATTTGGAAGAATGGAATGTGTATTTAGATCCTCACATCACACCATGGAGTCAAATATATTTCAGATGAAATTAAAAGTAAAAAGGTCAATTTTTTTTTTAATCACAAGAAAACTGAAGTGAATCTTTACCATTAAATACATGGAGAACTTTCTATACTGGAGGAAATGACAAAGGAAAATTACATTTAAATTAAAAACTTCCTTATGATAAAATAAACATAAACAGGGAAGAAATAAACAGAGAAATGTTTAATACATACATAACATATAAAGAACTCTTACAAAGAGATAACAAAAAAGGTTATGACTTCAAAATTGACAATTAACAAATGATGAAAGAATGACTTACATTAAAATGTGAATACATTCATCTTGAGAGTAACCAAAAATGCTAATTAAAACTAACTGCCATTTTTCAGCCTATCGAATTACCAGAAATGTTTTTAACAGAATACCCAATGCTGGAGAAGGGGAGGTAAAATAGATATTCTCAAGCCTTAATGGTACACCTTTAGAAAAAAATTGGCACATGTCAGAATTCTTACAAATGTCTGTAAAACCAAATCCATTGCCATCAAGTCAATTCCAACTCATGGTGGCCCTATAAGACAGAGTGGAACTGTCCCATAGGGTTTCCAAGGAGCGTCTGGTGGATTCGAACTGCCAGGCTTTTGGTTATCAGCCAAGCTCTTAACCACTGTGCCACCAGGGCTCCAGAAATGTCTATACCAAGAAATATTCAATACTACTATTTTGGAGATTTTATTCTAACGAAATAATTTTATATAGTCAAAGATGGTATTACAAAATTATCTATAATAATGCAAAAGGTATAAGCATCCTGAATATCCAATGACAGAACAATGCAGAAGAACCTTAAGCAGAGTTGCCACACTTGTGGGCTCTGTCACACTGCAGAATGGATGACAGAATCACTGATTCCCTTAGCCCTCAAGGATCCCCAGTAGAGTCTAGGACAGCCAGAACCCCCAGGACCTCAGCCTCTGGCCTGAAAAGTTTCATCTGCTCACCTCAGAGTGCCTTAAAAATAGTCATTTTCTGGGTGTGGTATGCTATGAAAAAAAGATTGAGAAGCATTTTATAGTATACGTATATTAAATGTGGGGCCCCTGGGTGATACAAACAGTTAATGTACTCAGCTGCTAACACTTAATGTGCTCAGATGCTAACTGAAATGTTGGTGGTTCGAGTTCACCCAAAGGTCCGTCAAAAGACCTGGTGATCTACTGCCAAAAAATCAGACATTGAAAACCCTTTGGAGCACAGTTCTACTTTGACCCACATGAGGTCACCATAAGCTGGAGTCGACTCGACACCAATTGCTTTGGTTATATTAAATGTGGTCATTACAAAACAATTTTAAAAGTTTATAGGGAAATTTCAATTGCAAAATCACGTTCATTGTTAATAACAAAAAATAAGACAAAATTATACACACGATGCAATTTCAAATATATGTTTTTAAATCTATATATAGAACAACGGAGTCCTAGGTGGTGCAAACACTTAAGCACTAGACTACTAGCCAGTAGGCTGGCGTTCAAACCCACCCAGAGGCACCTAGGAAGACAGACCTGACAATCTGCTTCTGAAAGTTCAGAGCCTTGGGAACCCTGTGGAGCAGTTCTACTCTGCACATATGTGGTCGCTATGAGTTGGAATCAACTTGACAGCAACTAACAATAACATATAGGACAAAGATTAAAAGAATATACACCAAAATATTAATACCTATTATCTTTGAATAGTGGGCCTAAAACTTTCTTCATCCACCTTTTCTGTATTTTCCAAGTCTCCAATAATGACCACTCATCTTTTAAAAAATAAGAAATTACTTTCCGTGTCATTTACTGTAAAATCCATAAAAAATATAAAAATACTGAATTGGCGGTGACTCTTTCCAAGTGATTATCTATTAAATGATGAAAGAGAGAAAATCTACCATGAGATGGTGTAATAGTGATTTCCAGTAAGAGAGCTATGATTAGATCATACACTATTGCACTGTGATTGTTCTTTTATTCTAATTTTTTAAATTACCTCAGGAAATCCACAGAGGAAACATCCTCAAAAACTGGACAATTATCTGTCCAGATATATTGTAGAGAGGATTCTTGCTTAAATAAAAGAACTGGGTTAGAAGACCTCTGAGACGTCCTCTAAACGTCCTTCTGCATTCCAAGTCACACAAATTATGGATTATTATTATGGTGATCTACTTTCAAAAAGATCTACTTTTAAAAAAGAAAAATATTGAATATACCTTAGACTGCAAGAAGAATGAACAAATCTGTCTTGGAAGAAGTACAGCCAGCACAGTCCTTAGAAGCGAGAATGGCAAGACTTCATCTCACTCACTTTGGACGTGTTATCAGGAGGGACCAGTCCCTGGAGAAGGACATCATCCTTGGTAAAGTAGAGGGTCAGCAAAAAAGAGGAAGATCCTCAATGAGATAGACTGACACAGTGGCTGAAACAATGGGCTCAAACATAGCAACGATTGTGAGGATGGCGCAGGACCGGGCAGTGTTTCGTTCCGTTGTGCGTAAGGTCTCTATGAGTCGGAACAGACTCAACAGCACTAACAGCAACAACAACAGTTTCAAAAACTCAGCCAATGAAAACCCTATGGAGCACAGTTCTCTGACACACACAGGGTCGCCATGAGTCTGAATCCACTCAATGGTAACTGGTTTATTATTATTATTAGTCCATAGGTATTTCAGGAACGACTTCAACACTGAAAGAATTAAATCCCATGAATTCTGTAATATTGCCAATGTTGATACATCTTGCCATTTTAGACTTAAAAATTTGAAGTCCCAGTCCTTACTCTTTCCTTCTGTTTGCCATAGATATTTTTCTATACCTAAGGAAGATCCAATCCTAAAAACAAAAAAGAGTATGATACATAGTATGTACGTAAATTTGAGTTTGGATAATTACGAGCTCATAGCTATTAAAGTAGAGAAAACAAAGTTCATTTTTATAGATTATCAAAGTATAAAAAAAAAAGCATTCTAGCCAGGCTGGGGAGGCAAAGATTTTTAGTGCAGTGAGAATTTAATATGTGCAATATTGGTTATATTTTAAACCACATTGAACACGATAATTATCCAAAGGCTAATAACGAACATCGGGAATTATCCAATCCAAAAATACTCTTTTCCTTTAGTCTACCAGTCCATTCACTCTGAGGTTGGTCTAGTTTTGATTGATATTGGTGGGGGAAACAAAGGAATTAGAATTTAAACAATTCAGTCTTGTTAATTGTAGATGAGAGACCTTTCGTAAACAGAAAATAACATTAGAGAAATTCGTTCTACTGCAGGAAGAACTTCTAGACTGTTTACTACAACTACCTTTTAAACACAGTTAACTGAAAATATTCATTCATGAAAAAATTTCTGTGTGTTTAATTAAATGGTACTGAATGTACAAGTGTTTCAAAATGGCAGGCAACATACCTTAATAATACCCAATATTTTTTTAAATGCCCTAGATAGAGCAGAGTTAATAACTTACAACTTAAAAAAAAAATAAAAACACAAAGAGTTCAGATGTACAAATTAGTTAAGTGAAATAATCTTATAAAAATATTGATTCTGTCAGAATGTTGGTCTTATTCTGTAGTCATTCATTTTGAAAGTTCTTAGGCCTCCTTTTTTTCAGATTTTCAATAAAATGCATAGCAATTAAGTGCTTTTGTACTACTAAAACAAGATATTGAACATCTTAAAATATGGTGGGGTCTTGTCACTTTATTTAGCCTAATTTGGATTGCCAAAAGAGAGAGAGAGAGCGAGAAGGAAGAAAGGGAGGGAAGGAGTGATGAAAAAAAGTGGAAAAGAGGATAAACAATATTTTTGTTTCAACTGAGTCTCCTCTTAGCAAGCCTGAAAGGAAGATTAGAGGATTCACCACCTGCTGTGATTGAAAGATTAGCATTGTCCAAAAAAACTAATCTTGACAACCCTATGAATTTAGCAAAAGGGATCTAACGCAATAAGATGGGAAATATGGGAATTTAAACTTCTATTCCAAACTAAATACAGTTTTCAATGAAAGACTTGAAAGCTTCCAGCAATTTCTCCTTTTATTGATTTTTGTGGATGTCAGGGCATTATTTGTCCTGGGCCAGCATCATATGTAATATTCAACAACCATCCATAAGTACTAATAAGTGGTTTATTGGAAATAGTATCCGTATGCAACATATTGACATTCAATAGTCTTAATTCAAATTTTTATTTGTAAAACTGGAGCCAATTAATTCATAATTAAATTATTAACCATTGCAACAGTATAAGTAATAATGAAGATGGTTTTAAAATTCCATTGTAATTTTCAATATGGCAATAAGGTACAGCTGATACAGTAGGAAAGAGTATAAACTGAGAGGAATCTAAAATGTATGTTCTTAAAACAAAAATAAAATTGTGAGAGTATTCTTCTTCACTTAGTTTCAATGCATAAATTTTGAATTTTGAATAATCCCCTTCCCTGTCATTGAACTCTAATTTTTAGAAAATTGATATTAGCTAAGAAAAATATACCCAGCACTTAAGACCTTAAATTATAAGTCCGGGTAGATGAGGAGTCTCAGACTTGTTATCTGCCTTTAAGGAGTTTATAATATTAAGGCTCACACTAAATAAGAGGGGTGAGGCAGACAGAAAATTCCAGAGAGGATTCAAGATAGGAAGAGAGAAAAAGAAAATATTTTAAATGATAAATTATCCTCATTGCCTAAATTGTAAACTTGCTGTGGTCCGGAGTAGTCCAAAGTAAAACTGTGAAGTAGTCCAAATTGATCATCATGACCCACAGAGTCCCTTGGCTAGGTCCTTTTAGTGCTTTTCTGACTTAATTTCACTCCCTTCACCTCTCCCACACTTGGGAAGACTCCTTCTATTCAACATCGCACTCCTCTCACCAACCACCACCACCACTTCATCATCTACACCCCCCACTCTGTCATCTAAATCTGTTTTAGGAAATAAAATGATCTTAGTAATTTATATCTTAGCGCAAATTATGTATTACTTCTCCAAAAAGCAAGTTAAACCAAACTCTAATTGTGGAATTAAAAGCTTTTCCCCTATTAAGGAACTTTAAATATCATTAAACATGTGGGAATTGTTGTTGTTGTTGTTGTTAGGTGCAGTCAAGTCAGCTCCAACTCACAGTGACCATTTGTACAACAGAATGAAACACTGCCTTGTCCTGCACCGTCCTCAAATCATTGTTATGCTTGAGCCCATTGTTGTAGCTACTGTGTCAACCCATCTAGTTGAGGATCTTCCTCTTTTTCACTGACCCTCTACTTTACCAAGCATGACGTCCTTCTCTGGAGAATGGTCCCTTCTGATAACATGTCCAAAGTCATGAGATGACGTCTTACCATCCTTGCCTCTAAGGAGCATTCTGGCTGTAGTTCTTCCAAGACAGATTTGTTCATTCTTGTGGCAGTCCATGGTATGTTCAATATTCTTTGACAGCACCATAATTTAAAGGCATCAATTTTTCTTCAGTCTTCCTTACTCATTTTCCAGCTTTCGCATGCATATGATGTGGGAATTGCTGGGGAGAAAATGGAACAAAGGAATCTAGAAACTCCATGGACAATTGTTTTTTCTAACTTTGCATAAAGTTGGCTTTGGCCTAATAGAAGCCTGCACTCCCTACACAAGCTTGACATATGCTTTCTATTCCACCCATTAAAAAGAATGACTTAGCCTATAATTTGTTGTTGTTTTTAGGTGTCATTGAGGAGATTTCGACTCATAGGGATACCATGTGACAGAGTAGAACTGCCCCATAGGGTTTTCTAGACTATAATCTGTATGGAAGCATATTGATAGGTCTGTCTCCTGAGGAGTTCCTCCGTGGGTTCTAACTGACAATCTTTTGGTTAACAGCTGAGCACTTAACCATTGCTTCACCAGGGCTTCTATACTATAAATTCATAATAATGTCTGAAACACAGGTAGACTCAGAAGTTTCATTTTGCCTTAATGAAAATTATATTTAGTTTTTGGAATCTCTAAATAACAATAAGAAGAATCTTCATTTACAAATGATTTGAATCTCCTGTACAAAAATGAACAAATGTATTAATTTTCGAAGAGGAGTATGGTGTAGAATCTGGAAACTATAGATTACACAGCTTTATGATGATCGTTGGTAGAACTCTAGAATGAATTGCTAAACATGATTTTTGAGCACTTAGAAAATAAAATGCTGGTTCCTATGTAATATACGGGGTTCACTAAAAACAATTCTAGTTAACCTTATTTGAGAAAATAATTTTACAGTCTCTTGTATCTTTGAAAACAAAATGGAGAAGTGTGCTCAGTGAATTCATCACCAGCTGAACTAAAGTACTACTGAATTTTAATAAATGAAACAATGTTGTCTTACTTATCTAGTGCTGCTATAACAGAAATACCACAAGTGGATGGCTTTAACAAAGAGAAGTTTATTTCCTCACAGTAGGCTAAAAGTCCAAATTCAGGGTGTCAGCTCCAGAGGAAGGCTTTTTCTCTCTCTCGGTTGGCTCTGGAGGAAGGTCGTTCTCATTAATCTTCCCCTGGACTAGAAGCTTCTCTACACAGGAACCCTGCGTCCAAAGGACATGCTCTGCTCCTGGCACTGCTTTCTTGGTATGAGGTCCCCCTGTTTCTCTGCTTGCCTCTGTCTTTTATATCTCAAAAGAAATTGGCTTAAAACACAAACCAATCCTGTAGATTGAGTCCTTCCTTATCGACACAATTGCCGCCCATCCTCCTTCATAGAGGCAGGATTTACAACACATAGGAAAATCACATCGGATGACAAAATGGTGGACAATCACACAATACCAGGAATCATGGCCCAGCCAAATTGATACACATATTTTTGGGGGACACAATTCAATCCATGACAAACATTAACCTGATATCTAATGATATAACCATAAGACTGTATATTTTACATTCTGCAGTTCAACAATTTTTGTCAGGGACCCAGGATAAAATCATAGGTGACATATCTCTCAAATCTATAGATGAAAGAAAATAAGATATTTGTAGGTAGGATTAAAAAGAATAATAGATTAGAATGATAGATTGAAAGAAATGAAATTAAAGGAACTTGGTTCTTATGCTCACTCTTCCACTTACTATGCTTGTAGACATGGACAAATCTCTTAATCTGATAGAAACTTGATTTCTTTATCTGAAAATGAGATAACCACATTTGAACAGTCTCATTCATACAGTTGTTGTAACACTCAATTGAGACAACAGTGATAAAAAGCCTTTGGGAGACATAAAGTGCAAATCCAAATATTGTTCAAAATTTACCAGGGATAAATGTAGAGCTCTACATGGAATTGTAAAATAGTTCATCGCCAAGTATAGGATGAGGGAGGGGCTGAGTATAGGATCTGGGAGACTTAGTGGAGTAAAGTGACTCAAAACCAACATTGGGACCTTAATTTATTTAAAGCAAAATAATAATGTTGTTATTAGCTGTTGTCAAGTCAATTCCGACTCATGGCAACCCCTTTTGTTACAGAGTAGAACTGCTCCACAGGGTTTTCTAGGCTGTAATCTTAAAAGAAGCAGAACACCAGGCCTTTTCTTCCACAGTACCTTTGAGTGGTTTCTAACCAGCAACCCTTTAGGTTAGCAGTCAAGTGAGCACAAACTGTGCACAAAAAATTACTCTTGGTTGTGTTAATCAAATTGTATCTGTAGTATGCTGTTTGCTTCTTGGAGCCACTTCTTAAAAGGACTCTGACAAAATGAAGTGTATCCAGAGGAAGAACCCACAATAATGGTAAAAGCATCTAAACCTCATGCCAAATGAAAACATCCTCAGTAACATGGGATCCTGGAAAGTTAAGATTCATGATGGGAGGGAAATGATGATTGTCTTCAGATAAGTTTGTTCATTGTATGAAGAGGGGTTAGACTTGACCTGTGTGGTTTCAGAGAACATATTGAGGACCAATATATGAAAATTATAGAGCGTCTGACTTTGGTTTACAATAAAGGTCTTCCCAGTAACTAGAGCTATCCATAAATAGAACAGAAGGCTTACAAAGACAGGTAGTTACCATAACTGAGAGTGTGCAGAGACTGAATGACCGTCTGTCCTGAAACAGATCCTAAAAGCCCTAAACTTCAGAAAACGACATCCCTTTTGCTTCTCCCTGCTTCTAATGGCACCAGGAATGCCTGTATTTCCACACCTATCTCTCACTGGTACTCCTAAGTGTAGTGCAAGGGAAGAGGGAGTCTATGACAGTGAAAGTCCTCCCCTCCAACCACACCACAAACTGCCATAGTCTTCTGTCACAAGTACGACATCACTCATATTCTAGTGGAATTCATCTGTTTAGTTAGGATACCATGTGTTTTTAGATAAAAACTACTTTAAAAGTTGATTCCTAAATAAAGACATTGCTCTTGATATTTCATACTCAAGGTTAAGCATATGGCCTTATGAAGAACAGCATTCTTAAAGTGTGAAAAGAGGATTAGTGTTTGCCAGTAATTTTTTTCTGACAATATGGGAACTTTACTAAATCCTAACATTTGAGATGCTGCTCTATGAAAACCACTAAAAATCTACAGACATTTTCTCCAGAAAAATATGAATTCACATTTTGAAAACTGTAAGTAATTTCAAGGAGTTCCTAGAATTTCTGAAACTGATATAAGAACCATTAGGTAATCCATGAAAGCCAAGTTAAGAACCAAAACAGGAGCATACTCAGCACATAACTTGGTAGATCTCACCTCTATGCCTTTGCTCAAAAAACAAAAAAAGAAACCTCTATATATGTTAACACAGTTAGAGAATTGTGTGACATTCACAGTAAGTTTGTTTATTGTGATACTAAATTATTTAAGAACAAGTAATACGACTTACTTTCTTAGCATATTTTGATACCAATTTCCTAATAGGTGCTACATAAACACTTGACTACTTCTCCATGGAATTTAGCACACCTTAATGTAATATTTGTCCTCCATTACACTATGCTCCTTGGAAGCAAGATCTTTGCCCTTATATTCCTAGCTCCTGGTCAAAGACCTGATACATCAAAGTCACATAATAAGTGTTTATTGAATGAATGAATGAGTGGATGAATGAAAGAATAGTGGATTTTTAAACACTGGGATGTTTTAAACTCATCTTTAACAAGTGAAGGTTGTTTAACGAACACATCTTTAAACTTTAGCCTAAGCTTCAGAGTCTCTAACTGAAGGCCCTGCACTGAAGTTAGAATTCATAATTTTCTTTTGAATTTCCCCTGCACACTAGCAAATAAAAATACCAACTTCTGATGAGTATAATGGCAATACACCCGTCTCCAGCTTTGGTGCTGTTCTCTTTTGCTTCCAATGCCACCATAAAACCAAAATCAAACCCATTGCCGTCGAGTCGATTCTGACTCATGGAGACCTTACAGGGCAGAGTAGAACTGCACCACAGGGTTTCCAAGGCTGTAAATATTTATGGGACCAGACTGCCACATATTTCTCCCACTGAACTGCTGGTGTGTTCAAACCACTGAACTTTCAGGTAGCAGCTGAGCGTTTAACCACCGTGCCACCAGGAATCCTCCAATGCCACCATACTCATGCTTAAAGCCTTTATGACAAATATCTTATCACCTGAGTAAGAAGTTTAAGAGCCTAGCACTGTAGGTAGCATGGCAGGAACAACAATATCACAGCTGTTTGTCAATTACAGACACCCTGAGTCCGGGTTACTTCTAGAAAGCCAAACACAAATTTTTGTTTCCAAAAAGGTTCATACACAGGTCTTCTGACAATTACCTCTTCTTCACAAACATCAAATCAAATACAATATATCCATAGGGGGTTTGCAATATTTTAATGCTGTAATCTCTTTTATATTGCTTTTGCAGTTTGCTTGCAGCCAATAGGATGAGTCTGTCATATTCAATAAGAGGAATCAAGTTTCAAATGCAAATTTATGACTACTGATGTTCCTGATTTCCATAAAAATCTATGACGCACATCCAAGATCTCTACTGACTATAAACAGATCAAATGACAGGTTCCCTCGACCATGTCCATAATGATTTATGAGTAAGTTTTACAGCTATGTGCTGTTATGCCCTTCAGAAACTAGGTTATTTGAATTGAATATTCAGTGTAATACAGAATGTGACAGACTATACAAATTATTTGCACAAGACATGGTAGGTAATTTTGACCATACAATTTGATGACAATATTCATCAGGAGAGTGACCTGCCTTTTTGAAAAGCCTTGGAAATGTATGTTATAGTACCATATGGTGGCCTCAGTTTTCTACATTTTCTTCTTGAAGATTCAAAAGTGCTTTCCCATAGTTCATCATATTGTTCTCTTCTGTGAGATATTAGTTTTACCCTACTTATCAGTAAACTAAGTTGAAGTTGTTGTTGTTATTAAGTGCCATCCAATCAATTCTGACTCATAGCGACCCTACAGGACAGAGTAGAACTGCCCCAGAGGGTTTCCAAGGAGCAGCTGGTGGATTGAAACTGCTGACCTTTTGGTTAGCAGCCGAGCTCTAGTGTCAGTCAGTTTAAACATTAACAAATTCACCTTCCAGCAGATATTGCTAAAATAGAACACGAGTGACTAGATTTTCATTCTTCGTGTTTCATGTACTCTGTATGTTCTCCGCTTTTTAAGAGAAGATATTCATTATAACACTACTTTCGCCTCAAAATCAAAATACTCCCCTTTTAATTATTCCCATTTTTCTCTTCTATGTGTTATATTCTGTTTTTAACCTTCTATGACCTATTTTCACACATGACTTCTCAGTCAGAAAGACTGGGCCTCAGTTAATTCATCTGAAAAGGTATATAATAAAGCCTATCTCATTTGAGATTTTGAAGGAATCAAATATGATATTGACACAGTCAGCATTCAAGAAATCTTAGGACATTTTACACTTCCTTCAAGAAGAAAAAAAGGGTTCTTACACCAAGGAAATGGCGTGTCTTTGGACAACATTTTATACATTTAAGTATGCAAGACTGCTCTGATGGAGCAATGTTTCTCAAACTGTAATGTGCATGCAAATTATCTAAGGAACTTGTTAAAATGTAGATTCAGACTCACTAGGTCTGGGGGAGCCTGACACTCTGCATTTCCGACAAGCTCCCCAGGAATGCTGAGCTACAGAATTTTCTCTGAGTAGCAAGATTATAGAACTTCTTGGCCACTAAACATGCTGGGTATAACTAAGCAGACAGCTGCCATCAGGTTAATGATAGTGCCTTTTTAAATTAAACTTCTTATATTGAGATAATTGTAGATTCACATGCAGTTGTAAGAAATAATACAGACAGATCCTGTGTACCCTTTAGCCAAGTCCGCCCAGCAGTAAGATCTCACAAAACTATAATACAATATCACAACCAAGACATTGACATTGATATAATCCAACAATCTTATTCAGATTTCCCCAGTTTTACTTGTACTCACATGTGTGTGTATGTTTAGTTCTATGTAATTTTATCATGTGTAAGTTTGTGTACCCACTACCACAGTGAAGATACAGAACAGCTCCACCATCACAAAGATCCCTCATGTTGCCCTTTAATAACCACGCCCACCTGCCTCCCGATTCCCCCTCCCCACTCCATTTTTCACTCCTGGAAACCACTAATTTGTTCTTCATCTCTATAATTTTGTCATTCCCAGAATGTTACTTAAATGGATCATACAATATGTAATCTTTTAGAGTTGGCTTTTTAATCAGCAAAACTCCCTGGAGATTTCATTCAAGTTGCTGTGTACGTCAATAGTTCATTCCTTTTTAGTGCTAAGTCGTATTCATATGATATATGGTTGTACCACAGTTTGTTTAACCATTCTCCACTGAAGGACATCTGGTTGCTTCTAGTTTTTCACTATTGCAAACAAAGCTGCTATGAATATTCCTGTGCAGGGTTTTGTGTGAACGTAAGTTTTCATTTCTCTGGGATAAATGTCTAAGAGTGCAATTGCTGAATCCTATGGTAGTTGCATGTTTAGTTGTATAAGAAACTGCAAAACTGTTATCCAGAGTGGTTGTACCATTTTACCTTCTCAACAGCAATATAGGAGTGATCCAGTTCCTTCACATCCTCCCCAGAATTTGGTGTTGTCACTAATTTTTATGTTAGTCCTTCTGATAAGTGTGCAGCGATATATCACTGTGATTTTAATCTGCATTTTATAACAGCTAATGATGCTGGAACATCTGTATGTCCTATTCTGTAAAATGTCTGTTCATATCTTTTGCCTACTTTTTAACTGGATTGTTTGGAGTTTTTTTACTGTTGAGATTTGAGAGTTCTTTATATATTCTAGATACTAGACTTTTGCTGGATTTATGGTTTGCAAAGATTTTCTCCCTCTCTGTACCTTGTCTTTTCATCTTCTTAGCGGGGTCTTTTTTGATGAGGTGCAATTTACCAATTTTTCCTTGTAAGGCATGTGATTTGGGTATCAAATTTAAGAATTCTTTGCTTAGTCATAGAGCCAAAAGATTTTTTTTTTTTACTTTTTTTTAAGTTTTACAGTTTTATGTTACACACTTAAGTCCATGATCCATTTTGAGTTAGTTTTTGTATAAAGTGTGAGGTTTAAGCTGAAGCTCACTATTTTTGTCTACAGATATCCATTTGTTCCCACACCATTTGCTTAAAAATCTATCCTCCCACCTTTGAATTGCTTTTGCACCTTTGTTAAAAATCTGTTGATGTCTTTTTAATGGTGACAGGAATGTCCCAGCAGTAGCTAACTGACAGCAATCAAGACTATGGCAGTGACCCAGTCAGTACCAATTTCTTCATGAAAATATAATTAGAAAAAGAAGAAGGAAAAGTTATTACTGTCTGCTTGCATCTTAAGGAAAGTTTCAGTACACAGCCAGACAACTGGTAATGTTCTCCCACTGAATTTCAGCAGTTATCAGCAACTTGTTTAATTTCATCTTGCTCTCTATTAACCTACTTTATCCTTCTTTATCCTTTCATCTAATGGTTTGAAGGTCAAATTTTATTTAAATTTCATCCACATTGCCCAGCCACCTTCAACATGCATAGTTGGGCTCTTTAGTGCTTTGGATCAGCTCAATGTCACTTCCTTGCTAGTTATTTAGAAGAAGGAAAAGAAGAAGCCATTAACTTGGCTCTCAGACTAACCCTTAAATATATGCCCACCCCCCGCTCCTTTATTTTGACATCAAACTAAATATTAATTCTCCATTATTTCTTTCTTAGGTGCTATAAATTCTTTACCTGGAATATAAATGATGCCTCTATCTCTACTTTCAGAGATAAGCTGTGCAAACATTTCCCAGTCAAGGAAATGTATTCCTGAGAACCATTTACTACTTACCTCCTCTTAAGGAAGACTTTGCCCTTGCAAGCCAGACATTAAAAAAAAAAAAAAAAAAAAAAAAACCCACTGCCATCAAGTCGATTCCAACCCAGTAGGACAGAGTAGAACTGCCCCGTAGGGTTTCCAAGAAGTGGCTCGTGGACACAAACTCCCAACCTTTTGGTTAGCAGCTGAGCTCTTAACCACTGCGCCACCAGGGCTCCAATTTCTAGATGGGCAGAATCTGAGATCTTGGTGCTCTGACGCTCTGAAAGCTAACTAACTAAAACCACACATCAGCCACCAGATTTCTGTTCTACAATTCTGTACCCTGTTGTGCAGAATCTTGACCGTTGCTCCACACGTGTGATGGTCAGCACCCTGACTTCCTCCCATTTCCCTGGTCTGATTTTCTTCTGCATAATTTCTAGTTTCTCTGAGGTCCTTGTGTGATTTTGCTTTATTGACTCAGCCAGCCCTGGTTTCCCTCTTTCTACAAATTGCTTCCTTTGCATTTAGATTATTGAATTGCTCCAAATGGAATCTCTCCCAGTCAGGAGTTCTTCGCACACATCTCCAATGGTATCGCTATGAAAGAAGCCAATCTCTGCATCACGAGTTTCTTCTTCCTTCCCCGGGACACAGCCACTCATACTGCTGCCAAGGCAATGACAAGTATGCTTCAGAGTATATAGGACTTCTGTCCCAGGGAGTTGAGGTATCTCTACACTCCTGTCAGAACTACCTCTTGTTATTTCCTTTCTCACTCTCAATTTACTTATGGGGGAGAAGTTGCCAATCTGATTGGTTAGAACCCAGAATATTTATTGGCCATGTTTTAGCAGTGGTTGGGATTACTATGCCTTAAGGTCAGGAACTCAGACCTCACCTTTTCAATAGGATTTTTTCTTTCCCATGCCGTAAGTACAATTGGGCATGGATTACTTTTTATGGAAAGTTCTTACTAAGGTGGGTTTGTGGGTAATTAGACTCACAGCCTGATCTGCAGAAATAGCATATTTCCCTTCAGCATGTATTCCAAAATTTAGATTCAGAGAAAAGTCAGAGGAATTACTTTAGCCTCAAGGCCTAAATTGAATTTCTCAATATAGCTTTTACCAGAGTTCTATGTTCTACATTAACAAAAATCCCAACTCCTTCATCTGCTTTCTCTTTTTAAAGCTTTTTATCTTTTAAATTATGTTTAGGGTTTGAAGGAAAAGGCCACCACTCACTATCTGAAACAAAAATTGAATTCACTGCTTGCTAAGCAAGGAGAGGAGTCCCTGGGCAGAGCAAACAGTTAAGCACGGGGATACTAACCTAAAAATTGGCAGTTCTAACCTACCCAGAGGTGTCTCAAAAGAAAGGCCCAGCAATCTGCTTCTGAAAGGTCACAACCATGAAAATTCTATGGATTGCAGTCTACTCTGAAACACGTGGACTTGCCATAAGTCAGAATCAACTCGATGAAAACTGGTAACTGCTAAAGCAAAGGGGAGCTGTGCTTGGAAGGCAAAGTCTTTCTGAGCAAAGCAGAGAACTGATCTTATATAGGGTTTTGGCAGCATGGAGTTCAAGGACAGGCAGATTTTCAGAAGAGGAAGGTATTAGAGTTAGGTTGACCTTTAGCTCTGGAAGACAGTTATTCAAATAAGACTCTGAATAGCTGGCTGACTTTCAGAAGTGTGTTCATGAGAGTAAGGGTGTCACTGACTGACTGGTTCCTGAAGCAATATTGTCATTTATCTGTCATGAAGGTTTTAAAACCAGTTCCAGTTCTAAAGGTTACTTGCTGCTATGGCCCAAAAAAAGAAAAATTATTTTTCTAAGAGAATGGGACGTTTTTCCTCTGTAGTATCTATATCATTTTCCTAAAAAGGGGGCAAGAAATTTATCATACATTCCCTTCCCACTTTCAACACCTCCTCTTTTACTGATACTAAGATTAGCTGGAGGGGGCGGGGCCAAGATGGCGGAGTAGTCAGATGCTTCCAGTGGAGCCTCTTACAACAAAGACCCAAAAAAACAAGTGATTCAATTATATATGGCAATCTGGGAGCCCTGAACATCAAAGGCAGAGTTGAAGAACTGGACTAAGTGGCAGGGGGAGGGAAGGACAGTTCGGAAGCAGCGAGGTGTTGCCAGACCTGACCCGGTGAGAGCCTGAGCCCTTCAGGCCTAATCAGCTCGTGGGTGAGTGGTGAGGCAGGCAAGTGGTGGTCCTCAGGAGGTGCGTTTTCCACACCAGGAGAAACCCAGTGCCCGAGAGTCTATACGGCCACCCAGAACCAGTGAGAAGCAGCCCTCGATCTGACGAAAGATAAGTAATTGTGTAAGTCCTACCACACGGATCAAAAACACCCCGCTTAGGGAAAAACCTCTCTCCCATTTACATCCCCTCTCCCTGCTCTGCACTGGGTCCTGGACCGGCTTCAGCAATTTCCAAGTCTCCTGGGCTCGAAGTAGGATCTGTCACATGCCCGGGGCCATTCTCCCTGCCTTGAAGCGTGAACAAATTAACAAACGGGAAAAAATAAACTGCTGGCTCCCCTAAGCCAGGAACCCAGGGTAGGCACAGCTCCTTTGCCTAGGCACAGACATAAGGGATCCATGGATTTTGAGTGCCTTTCCCCCTGCATAGACTTGTGTGGGCCCATTTCAACAGCGTAGGCCCTCATTACCACAGTAAAACAGGGTATATACCAGAACTCTAACTTCAACTGTTTCAGCTGTGAAGTGGCAAGTTCTTGACATTTGACACTGCTCTGCCCGTTAAGCAGGGTCTTCACCTACCCACATTAGGGGCCTGAGGACTGGCGGCTCCACCCATGCCACCAAGCAACCTGCAATAAGGGCCCCTGAATAAGAGATGTCCTGTAGTCCTTACAGCCAATAGCATTAGGTGCTCATAGTAGAGCTGCAAAACCCACTCACCTACATGCTCTAGGGAACAGGGACATGCCTTCCTCCTGGAAACTAGGGGGTGGCCATCAGACCCCTGCCTTGCTCAGAGAGTGTCCCACTGCTGCAGCCAGATGCCTGTGCCTACACCAATCACCCATGCCTGTCTAGGACTGTAAGTGAGAGCCAACACCACACACTTGGTGGGCTAACTACATGGGCTCCTGAGCTGAATCATACAGGAGGAGTGGGTGGACTCCTGAGCTCACATACCTAGTAACAGATCTAATCACCTGGTGACAGGACATTAGCACTTCAAAGGTGACAATAATCAAACTAGCTCATACAAGCAGCCTATTTGGGCATATCAAAACAAAACGGGAAGCCAGGACACAGTAAGGAAACATAAAATAAACAAATATAATACCTTATTGATGGCTCAGAGACAACAGTTAATATCAAATCACATAAACAGGCAATCCATGATGGCTTCAGCAAGCTCCCAATATAAAGACTCTAGAAATTTAGCAAAGGAGGAAAATTTCTTGGAATTACCAGAGGCAGAATACAAAACATTAATATACAGAACTCTTCAAGAAAATAAGAAAACTCAGAACACACAATAGAGGAAATTAAAAAGATTAGAGAAGAGCATATTGACAAATTTAACAGGCTGCAAGAATCCATAGAGAGACAGCAATCAGAAATCAAGAAGATTAACAATAAAATTTCAGAATTAGACAACTCAGTAGAGATTCATAGGAGCAGAATTAAGGCAATGGAAGTCAGAATTAGTGAGATGGAAGATAAAGCACTTGACACCAACTTATTTGAGGAAAAATCAGATAAAAGGACTAAAAAAAATGAAGAAACCCTAAGAATTATGTGGGACTGTATTAAGACGAATAACCTACGAGTGACTGGAGTACTAGAACAGGGAGGGATAACAGAAAATACAGAGAGAATTGTTGAAGATTTGTTGGCAGAAAACTTCCCTGATATCATGAAAGATGACAAGCTATCTATTCAAGATGCTCATTGAACCCCACATAAGGTAGATCCCAAAAGAAAGTCACCAAGGCATATTATAATCAAACTTGCCAAATCCAAAGGAAAAGAGAGAATTTTAAGAGCAGCTAGGGATAAACAAAAAGTCATGAACAAAGGAGAGTCAATAAAAATAAGCTCGGACTACTCAGCCGAAACCATGCAGGCAAGAAGGTAATGGGATAACATATATAAAGCATCAAAGGAAAAAAAACTGTCAGCCAAGAATTATATACCCAGCAAAACTGTCTCTCAAATAGGATGGCAAAATTAGGGCATTTCCAGATAAACAGAAGTTTAGGGGATTTGCAAAAACCAAACCAAAACTGCAAGAAATACTAAAGGGAGTCCTCCGGTTAGAAAATCAGTAACATCAGATAACAATCCAAGACTAGAACACAGGACAGAGCAACCAGATATCAATTCAGATAGGGAAGTCACAAAAGTAAATCAAAGTTAAAACCCTGAAAATAGGAAAACAGATGTCATATGTAAAAGATGACAACATTAAAACAAAAAAGAGGGACTTAAAATTGTAAACATAGATTTTTCATATGGAGAGGAAGTCAAGGAGATATAAAGAAATAAAAGACTGCTATAAACTTAGAAATATTGGGGTAAATATTAAGGTAACCACAAAGGAAACTAACAATCCTACAAGTCAAAATAAAAAACTGGAAAAATATAAAGACTCAGCAAACACAAAATCAACAACAATGAAAAATATGAAAAGAAAATACATAAGGAAAAATGACTCAGCACAGAAAATTAAGTAGAACAAAGAAACTGTGAACAACACACAAAAAAAGACATCAAACTGACAGCACTAAACTCATACCTATCAATAATTACACTGAATGTACATGGACTAAATGCACCAATAAAGAGACAGAGAGTGGCAGACTGGATTAAAAAACATGATCCTTCTATATGCTGCCTACAAGACACACACCTTAGACTTAAAGACACAAATAAACTACAACTCAAAGGATAGAAAAAAATATATCAAGCAAACAACACTCAAAAAAGAGCAGAGTGGCAATATTAATCTCTGACAAAATAGACTTTAAAGTAAACTCCACCACAAAGGAGAAGTAAGGACACTATATAATGATTAAAGGGTCAGTTCCCCCAGGAGGACATAACTATAATAAATATTTACGCACCCAGTAACAGCACTCCCAAGTACATAAAACAAACTCTAACAGCTCTGAAAAGAGAGATAGACACCTCCACAATAGTAGTAGGAGACTTCAACACACCACTTTCAGTGAAGGACAGAACATCCAGAAAGAAGCTCAACAAAGACTTGGAAGAGCTAAATGCTACAATCAACCAACTTGCTCTCATAAACATATACAGAACACTCCACACAACAGCAGCCAAGTATACTTTCCTTTCCAACGCACATGGAACATTCTCCAGAATAGACCACATATTAGGCCATAAACAAAGCCTTAACAAAATCCAAAGCATCAAAATATTACAAAGCATCTCTTCTGACCATAAAGCCAAAAAAGTAGAAATCAACAACAGAGAAAAAAAATCAAACACATGGAAACTGAACAACACCTTGCTCAAAAACTACTGCGTTATAAAAGAAATTAAGGATGGCATTAAAAAATTCATAGAATCAAATGAGAATGAAAACACATCCTACCAGAACCTTTGGAGCACAGCAAAAGCAGTGCTCAGAGGTCGGTTTATAGCAATAAATGCACACATCCAAAAAGAAGAAATGGCCAAAATCAAAAGATTAACCCTACAACTGGACAAAGTGGAAAGAAAGCAGCAAAAGAAGCTCTCAGGCACCAGAAGAAAGGAAATAATACTTAAAGCAGAATTAAATGTAATAGAGAATAGAAAAACAACTGAAAGAGTTAACAAGACTGAAAGCTGCTTCTTTGAACAGATCAACAAAATTGATAAACCATTCGCCAAACTGACAGAAGAAAAATAGGAGAGGAAGCAGATAAACCCGTACAAGAAATGAGATGGGTAATATCACAACAGACCCAACTGAAATTAAAAGAATCATAACAGAATACTATGAAAAATTGTACTCTAACAAATTTGAAAAC
>NW_004443945.1:32960200-32961793 GCF_000243295.1 Trichechus manatus latirostris
CCAGACAAGGATGCCCTTTAACACCACTCTTATTCAACATTGTGCTGGAGGTCCTAGCCAGAGCAATTAGGCTAGAAAAAGAAATAAAGGGCATCCAGATTGGTAGGGAAGAAGTCAAAGTATCTCTATTTGCAGATGATAATATCTTATACCCAGAAAACGCAAAAGAATCCACAGAAAAAATACTGGAACTAATAGAAGATTTTCAGCAAAGTTTCAGGATATAAGATAAACATACAAAAATCAGTTGGATTCCTTTATACCAACAAAGAGAACCTCGAAGAGGAAATCACCAATCAATACCATTGACAATAGCCCCCAAGAAGACAAAATACTTAGGAATAAATCTAACCAGAGATGTAAAAGATCTATACAATGAAAACTACAGGACACTACTGCAAGAAACCAAAAGAGACCTGCATAAGTGGACAAACATAACTTGCTCATGGATAGGTAGACTCAACATAGTGGAAATGTCAATTCTATCCAAAGCGGTCTACAGATACAATGCAATCCTGATCCAAATTCCACCGGCATTTTTTAATGAGATAGAGAAACAAATCACCAACTTCATATGGAAAGAGAAGAGGCCCCGAATGTAAGTAAAGCATTACTCAAGAAGAAGAACAAGATGGGAGGCCACACACTACCTGATTTTAGAACCTATTATACCCCCACAAACGTCAAAACAGCCTAGTACTGGTACAACAACAGATAGATAGACCAATGGAATAGAATTGAGAATCCAGATATAAATTCATCCACCTATGAGCAGCTGACATTTGACAAAGGCCAAAGTTCTGTTAATTGGGGAAAAGACAGTGTCTTTAGCAAATTGTGCTGGCATAACTGAATATTCATCTGCAAAAAACTGAAACAAGACCCATACCTCACACCATGCACAAAAACTAACTCAAAACGGATCAAAGACTTAAATATAAAATCAAAAACAATAAATATCATGGAAGAAAAAATAGGGACAATGCTAGGAGCCCTAATACACGGCATAAACAAATATGCACCATAAGTAACAATGCATAAGCACCAGAAGAGAGACTAGATAAATGGGAGCTCCTAAAAATCAAACACTTAATGCTCAACAAAAGACTTCACCAAAAGAGTAAAAAGACAACCTACAGACTGGGAAAAAATTTTTGGCTACAACAAATCTGATTAGTGTCTAATCTCTAAAATCTACAAGATACTGCAAAACCTCAACAACAAAAAGACAAATAACCCAATGAAAAAACGGGCAAAGGATATGAACAGGCACTTTACCAAAGAAGATATTCAGGCAGCTAACAGACACATGAAGAAATGCTCGCAATCATTATCCATTAGAGAAATGCAGATCAAAATTACAATGAGATATCATCTCACCCCAACAAGGCTAGCATTAATTCAAAAAACACAAAATAATAAATGTTGGAGAGGTTGTAGAGAGACTGGAACACTTCTACAGTGTTGGTGGGAATATAAAATGGTACAACCACTTTGGAAATCAATTTGGCACTTCCTTAAAAGGCTAGAAATAGAAGTACCATACGATCCAGCTATCCCGCTCCTTGGAATATATCCTACAGAAATAAGAGC
>NW_004443945.1:32962498-33035454 GCF_000243295.1 Trichechus manatus latirostris
CGCCCTGACAGGGAACACAACAGAGAGTCCCGGATGGAGCAGGAGAAAGGTGTGGTGCAGAACTCAAATTCTAGTAAGAAGACCAGACTTAATGGTCTGACTGAGACTGGAGGAACCCTGGAAAGCATGGCCCCTGGATTCTCTATCCAGAACTAAAACAACTTCTGAGTCCAACTCTTCAGACAGGGATTCCACTGGACTGTGGGACATAAAGTGATACTCGTGAGGAGTGTGCCTCTTAGCTCAAGAAGATACAAGAGACTAAACCGGCAGCTTCTGTCCGGAGGGACAGGAAGGCAGAGAAGGTTAGGAGCTGGTTGAATGGACATGGGGAATCAGAGGTGTAAAGGAGGAGCATGCTGTTACAATATGGGGAGAGCAATTAGAGTCATATAACAATGTATATATAAATTTTTGTATGGGAAAAAATAAAATAATGTTCAAATAGAAAAAAAAAGATTAGCTGGGATTTTGATTCCATTTTTTCTTAGTCTGGGTTCTCTAGAGGAGCAAAAAGAGTGAAGTGCATATATAAACATATAGACAGAGATTTACTTCAAGAAAGTGGCTCACACAATTGTGGGGGCTGGCAAGTTCCAAATCCACGAGTCGGGCAGCGGCTGGAAACCTCTGCTGCCTCACAGGTTTGCAGGGGCTGGCAAATCCAAAATCTGCAGGTCAAGCAGTAGGTTGAAGATTTTTGCAGGCTTATGTCCCAAGAACTAGAGGTCAGGCGACGAAAAGAGTGCAGGGCCAAGAGAGAGCTCAAGCCTTGATGAAATATCCATTTATATATTCTAGGTAGGCCACATTCCCAAGGAAATTGCCCTTTCAATTGATTGGCTAAACACATTAGATCACATCATGGAGGTGATTGCATTATATTACATTATGGAAGAGCAATCAATCCAATGTCTGCCAAACCATAGCCTAGCCAAGTTGACACATAACATTAACTACCACATATTTTATTATTGGTTGCAAACTAAAGTTGTTGTAAGGTGCCCTCGAGTCGGTTCTGACTCATAGCAACCCTATGTACAACAGAATGAAACATTGCCCGGTCCTGTGCCATCCTCACAATCACTGTTATGCTTGAGCCCATTGTTGTAGCCACTGTGTCAACACATCTCATTTAGGGTCTTCCTCTTTTTCACTGACCCTCTACTTTACCAAGCTTGATATCCTTCTCCAAGGACATGATAACATGTCCAAAGTACTTGAGAGGAAGTCTCACCATTCTCGCTTCTAAGGAGCATTCCAGCTATACTTCTTCCAAGACAGATTTGTTTGTTCTTCTGGCAGTCCATGGTATATTTAATATTCTTCACCAACACCATAATTCAAAGGCACCAATTCTTCCTTGGTCTTCCTTATTCATTGCCCAGCTTTCACATGCATATGAGGTGATTGAAAATACCATGGCTTGGGACAGGTGCACCTTAGTCTTTAAAGTGACATTTTTGCTTTTCAACACTGTAAAGAGGTCTTTTGCAGCAGATTTTCCCAATGCGATGCATCTTTTGATGTCCTTGACTGCTGCTTCCATGAGTGTTGATTGTGAATCCAAGTAAAATGAAATCCTTGACAACTTCAATCTTTTCTCCTTTTATCATAATGTTGCTTACTGGTCCAGTCGTGAGGATTTTTGTTTTCTTTATGTTGAGGTGTCATTCATACTGAAGGTTGTGGTCTTTGATCTTCATCAGTAAATGTTTTAAGTCCTCTTCGCTTTCAGCAAGCAAGGTTGTGTCAGCTGCATATTGCAAGGTGTTAATGAGTCTTCCTCCAATCCTGATGCCACATTTTTCTTCATATAGTCCAGCTTCTAGGATTATTTGCTCAGCATACAGATCAAATAAGTATGGTGAAAAGATACAACCCTAACACACACCTATCCTGATTTTAAACCACACGGTATCCCCTAGTTCTGTTCAAATGATTGCCTCTTGTTCTACGTACAGTTTCCGCATGAGCATAATAAGTGTTCTGGAATTCCCACTCTTTGCAACGTTATCCATAATTTGCTATGATTCACACAGTTGCATGTCTTCCCATAGTCAATAAAACACAAGTAAGCATCTTTATGTTATTCTCTTTCAACCAAGATCCATCTAACATCAGCAATGATACCCCTCGTTCCACGTTCTCTTTCGAGTACAACTTGAATTTCTGGCAGTTCCCTGTCGATGTACTGCTGCAACTATTTTTGAATGATCTTCAGCAAGATTTTACTTGTGTGTGATATTAATGACATCGTTCTATAATTTCCACGTTCTGTTGGATCATCTTTCTTTGGAATAGGCACAAATATGGATCTCTTCCACTTGGTTAACCAGTTAGCTGTTTTCCAAATTTTTTAACATAGATGAGTGAGAGCTTCCAGCATTGCATCCATTTGTTGAAACATTTCAATTGGTATTCCATCAATTCCTGGAGCCTTGTTTTTCACAAATGACTCCAGTGAAGCTTGGATTTCTTCCTTCAGTACATCAGTTCTTGATCATATGCTACTTCCTGAAAATGACTGAACGTCGACCAGTTCTTTTTGGAACAGTGACTCTGTGTATTCTTTCCATCTGCTTTTGACGCTCCCTGCGTATTCGATATTTTGCCCATAGAATCCTTCAATATTGCGACTCGAGGCTTGAGTTTCTTTCCAGTTTTTCAGCTTGAGAAATGCTGATCATGTCCTCCCTTTTGGTTTTCTAACTGCAGGTCTTTGCATATTCTATTGTAATACTTTGAAATCTTCTGTTCAGTTCTTTTACACAATCATTTCTCCTGTTCTCTTTAGCTACTCTACATTCAAGAGCAAGTTTCAGAGTCTCCTCTGACATCCATTTTGGTCTTTTCTTTCTTGCCCATCTTTTTAATGTCCTTTTGCTTTCTTCGTGTATGATGTCCTTGATGTCATTCCACAACTTGTCTGGTCTTCAGTCACTGGCATTCAATGAGTCACATCTATTCTTGAGATGGTCTCTAAGTTCAGGTGGGATATACTCAAGGTTGTACTTTGGCTCTCATGGACTTGTTTTAATTTTCTTCAGCTTCAACTTGAACTTGCATATGAGTAATTGACGGGCTGTTCCCCAATCAGCTGCTTACCTTGTTCTGACTGATGAAATTGAGCTTCTCCATCTCCTTCCACACAGAATTTGAATCCTATGTATTTCATCTGGCAAGGTCCACGTGTATAGTCACTGTTTATGTTGTTGAAAAAAAGTATTTGCAATGAAGAAGTTGTTGGTCTTGCAATTCTATCATGCAATCTCCAGCATCGTTTCTATCATCAATGCCATATTTTCCAACTACTGATCCTTCTTTGTTTCCAACTTTCGCATTTTAATCACCAGTAATTATCATTGAATCCTGATTGCATATTTGATCAATTTCAGACTTCAGAAGTTGGTAAAAATCTTACTTCACTTATATGTAACTTTAGGTTTTGCTAGTTTACCTGCTGAGTGCAGTTTCTTATATCCCAATTATTACTAATGGATTCATTTTTCATTCTTTGGAAGTTTACCCTGCAGAGGATGCTGTGGGAGGCCACACCCACCCCCTTTAGATCCAAGGCAGTCATTTCCCCAGATGCCAGGATTGTTACTTTCTAAAGACTTGAAATTGAGTCCCTCCTGGAAGTACTCCTGGCCATGAGAGCTGCTTCACCCAGTTGTCTCAATGCTGAACAACTCTGAAAGGCCCTCCCAGATCCAGAGCGCCCCACGGGATCTCATAGTTCACCTTCTCCTTCTGCCCAGTCCTGCCTCCCCAACTCCCTCACAGTTCTTCCTCAGAGCACTCTTCAAAAAATCTCCTGCATGCAAATCTCCACCTTGGAGTCTGCATACAGGAATGCAACCCAAGGCCATTGTCCAGTAGTGCTTTTAGAGAGGAATTGTGGTTGGTAAAATGTCTAAGTCATTGACTTTGTTTTGCCTGAAAGAAAGATAGCTGTTTTAGCTGGAAATAGAATTCTGAGTTCAAATTCATTTTTCCCTTCAAATTTTGGAAATATTGCTTCATTAGCTTCTAGTATCCAGTGTTGCCACTAAAAATTCTGATGCCAAGCTAATGCTTGTTTATTTATGGGTGGTTTTTTTTTTGTTCTTGTTTTTTTTCATCTCTGAAATCTTTTAGAATTTTTCTCTTTAATCTTGGTGTTCTAAGATTTATCACAGTGTGTCTAGGTTTGATCCTTTTCTAATTCATGCTGCTCACATTTGGTAACCTCTTTGATTCTGAAAACTTGTGCATTTCTTCAGCTCTGAGAAACTTTCCTCTATAATTTCTTTGACTAATTTATGTCCTCCTATTCCTCTATTCTTTCCTTTATGGATATATCTTACACACATTTGAACTTCTATGTCTTTCTTAGCTTCAGTGCTCTCTTTTTTTTTTTGCATACTTTTACACCTCATTGTCCTTCTGTGCTACATTCTGGGAGAATTCTTCACCTCAGTAATTCTGTCTTCAGTTGTGTCCATTCTACAATTTAGCTAATCTCATGTGGGGTTTATTTCGTTGTTGTTGTTTTGCTTTGTTTTTTGGACAATCAGATTTTTTATCTCCAAGTCTCTAATTGATTCTCTTTCACGATAACCTATTCCAGTTAACAAAAAATAGATATCCCCTCTTATCTCTATGAAGATATTAATCATTTTTTTAAATTATTTTCTGTTAACTCTATTTCCTCAGGTATTAGTTTTTCTGTTTGTTTCCTTGAGCGTCTCTCATAGTATTGATTTTGCTCCATTACTTGGTAATTCTTGGCTTGTGTGATCATCTTTGTACTTGAACTTTTCAATAACCTGTGTTTATCAGTGGGGTACCAAAGAGGAGACAATAGGAGTAGTCTACCCCATGAGTATAATGGGTATAATAACAATGTTTTTGATAAGCTACTTCTACTCACAGGGTACACTACTCCTATTTTTTCCTCTTTGGTACCTCCTTCTACCATGATTTGGTGAAGAAACATTGCCAAGACGAGTATAACATTGTCTTAGTTATCTAGTGCTGCTACAACAGAAATACCACAAGCAGATGGCTTTTACAAAGAGAAATTTATTCTCCCATAATTTAGGAGGCTAGAAGTCCCTTTGTAACTGAGGCAGCTCTGCTTCCTGTGCTCCTTGTCTCTTGAGCTTCTGCTTCCTGGTTCCCTGGCCTCTTGTCCCCTCAGGCCTCTTGGGCCAACCTGGCCTCTGCCCTGCTCAGGCAAGTGTTCCAAAGCTCTTCAGCTCTACCAGTAAGTGCCCGGAAGCCAATCTGCCAGTAAGCATAGGCCCAAAGGCACTCAGATCTCTCACTCCATGGGTTGTGGGTCGGCAAGCCTAGCTCCACCAGTAAGTGCTCAGAGGCACCCTACTCTGCCAGGGAGCCTCCTGCCTGAAGGCTCTCAGCTCTCTTGCTATGTGGGTCAGCCCCCATGCTGTCTCACACTGGTCTTCTGGTTCTGCTGCTGCCATTTCTGTGCTGTTGCTTCTTGCCATCTGTGCCATCTCTAGTGTTACAGCTCTCCTCATTTCCTTCTGAGTCCTCACAAGAATTGCCTTTGAAGTCCATGCTTCCACCAACAGTCTCTTCAAGTCAATCTAGGCTTTTACTATTAGGCACTTTAAAACTCTACCAGCCTCTACCAATCACAGTTTCAAATTTGCTTCCACATTTTAGGTATCTGTTAGAGCAGCCCTCCACTCTTCTGGTACCAAATTCTGTTTTAGTTAGTTGGTGCGGCCATAACAGAAATACCACAAGTGGATGGCTTTAACAAACAGAAATTTATTCTCCCACAGTTTAGAAGGCTAGAAGTCCAAATTCAGGGTGCCAGCTCCAGGGAAAGGCTTTCTCTCTCTCTGTTGGCTTTGTGGGAAGGTCCTTGTCATCAATCTTCCCCTGGTGTAGGAGCTTTTCAGCACAGGGACCTGGATTCCAAAGGACACGCTCCACTCCCGGTGCTTCTTTCTTGGTGGCATGAGGTCCCTCTCCTCTCTGCTTGATTCTCTCTTTTATATCTCAAAACAGATTGACTCAAGATACAACCTGATTCTTAGATTGAGTCCTGCCTCATTAACATAACTGCCTCTAATCCTGCCTCATTAACATCATAGAGGTTAGGGTTTACGGCATATAGGATAATCACATCAGATCACAAAAATGGTGGACAACCATATAATACTGGGAATCATGGCCTAATCAAGTTGACACAAATTTTTAGGGGACACATTTCAATCCATAACAAACATGAATTCATTGTCGGCATACAGCCCCTCATTCTTGCTGATTTTTTGCCATCCACCTGGGACAAAGCTCTGCTTCTCCACTCCAAATTTTTTCCCACTACTCTGTCGTGGAGGCAGTTGCTTCTACTGCCATCCACTCAATGCAGGTTTGGTGGGAAGCAGGGCTATCTACTTCACTGCTCTGAGTTTGGTTCCCCATGTAATCCACTAATGGTTGATCATGGTCCCTTCTGGCTCCTTGAATCCATTCCCTCCAAGGTGACAGCACTACCAGAACCCCTCTCATTTTGCAAAAAACATCTTCTGTAAGTGTTTATGTCGTGGTTTCCTTACATCAATAGTACTAATAGCACTGTTCTAAGCACTTCACAATTAGTGAGAATTAAATGAGTTAACATATGAACACATATGTTTTTATATTTCAGAAAATTCTCAAATTACCTCACTTCCTGGAGGTAATGTCTTGTTTTCCAGCATGTGGATTTTTAAAAAATTCTTTTCTGTTATTTCTAAAAATTTATGGTATTCAGTTTATTATCTTGATCTAATTTTCATTTACTTCTTAAAGTAGCTTTGCCGCTTTTTTCTAGACATATATGTATTCTGTTAGAACAATTTTAAATAAAGCATCAGTTTTCTCTAAACAAGCTACCAAGTAAGAAAAAATGTCAAGACATATGTAAAATGAAAGACAAATATTCATGAAAAAATTTTCAGACTGAACATAGAACATGTTATCTTTCCTGATATAAAGATATAAATACCTTTTAAGTAAATAAATATGTATCTGTTGAGTGAATGAGGCCTTCACAATGCACCTCAGAATTTCCAAGACATCAAAATTTTGGAGACATTTATGAATACATTTGTTGGCTCCTTCAAGCTGCTACTATATGGAAAATGGTAAAAACATAGTGACTCCAATCATAGCTCATCTTACTTTCAAAGAATACCTGAAATCATTGGGGAATATTTAAAATTTTTATTGAAGTGTAATGTATTACTATTATGACAATTTTACGTTTCTGTTGATATGTTTATTCTCCAACTGGGCTAGTGTTTGGGGAGGGTCGATAGTTTTTGTATATGTCGGTGAGTGTGTCTGTGCATATATGTATACATGTATGCCTTGTGAATACAAATTCACAATCTATGTGGAAATATAAACATTTTTTAGGTTTCTTTTTAGCTTTAGAATAGTTGTATAACTTTTAGTAGGATTAGGTACCACTACATTTCTGGGCCATGAGGATATGATTCACTAACAATAGAAATAAACATCATGGACACAGCCTCCAATACTTACAGATTAACGGAAAAAAAGATCTAGAGGGTAGACTATTGAAAGAGGGGGGGAGGTGTAGAAACAAGTTTTGGAGCCATAAATGCATTGTAGCATGTTCTAGAAAGATCAAAAATAATTTAGGTTAGGAATCTGTGCATCATAATATCCATATGTACATAACCATATGTACAAACCAATGTGTACAAACAATACCATATGCACAAGTGAAATGTGATAACTCACAATTTTTACAGCATTTAGGGGTGAATGTGAGAACGGAATGAAATGAGACTTGGTTGAGTTATATCTATACTGACCTAAATTTGCTTAAAATTTGTAGGTTTTATGGTAGGCCACCAAGTCTATTGGTAAAATCCAGAATAATGTACAATTTTCAATCATTTTCATTCAGAAAAAAGTTGTATTAAAAAATGTTTAGTCATACAACACTAATTATGGGTTTCTTTCCTTCAGGTGTAACTTTTGAGGGTGGCTATCTGAATTTATCATTAATTATTACCTAACCATGAAAATGAAAGAAGACCTGCTTTCCCACCCAAAAAACTCCAAATTGAAATAAAATGTCTTTTGCTTAATCCCTGCCTGTTACTCAAGAAGATAGAAATAGCAGGTTTTAAAAGACAGACCAACTGGGATTTTAAAAGATGAATTAAGTCAGGAAATTTTTGAGGACTCTAACAAGTAAAGTTGCAAAGTCAATGTTTATTCACGAAGATTTTATAGAGGAAATAAATACTACCTATAAATGAGTTTTGGAAACAATGAATGGAAAGCCAAAGTATTATTTGGAGAATGAAGCCAGACTCTATGTACTTTTTTTTACAAAATACCTAAGACAAATGGGAGATGACAAAATTTGATAGTATTACACATTTCCCTGCCCAATTTTCTTAAAGATTACCAACAAAATCCTACTTACTGAAATTAAAGTCCTCCTCCATCCCCACCCTACTCACTTTATGTGCAGCATAAGACACCACTGACCTTCTTTTTCAAACTCTTACCTCCCCTGATTTCTGTGACATTTTTCTCTGTTAGAGCTACCTCCCTAATTGCTACTTCCCTTTACTTATGCTACTACTTAAATGTCAGCAGATTCCAAGACTGAGACCTCCCAATCTTTTCTTGTTCTATGCAGGCTCTAACTGGTAATCTCATCCGCTGTATAATTCTCACCATCACCTCTAGACAGATGATTCCTAGTTGTACATCTCCAGCTCATTCTGCTCTTCTGACCTCCAAACCTAACTTCTCAACTGCCTGCTGTACATTTTTACCTTGATGCTTAATTCACACCTCAAGTTTAACACATTCTAAGATAAATGTGAGCAGCACTGGGGGTGCAATGGTTAAGCACTTGGCTACTAACCAAAAGGTTGGCAGTTCAAACCCACCCAGCAGCTCTGTGGGAGAAAAAGACCTGGAGATCTGCTTACATAAAGATTACAGCCAAGAAAATTCTATGGGGCAGTTCAACTCTGTTACATGGGGTCGCTATAAGTCAATTCGATGGCACCCAACCACAAAAAATGAATGTATTTATATTTCTCTTCCAATGTATGCCTCCATCTGAGTTGACTGTATGGTATCATGATTATCTACTTTGCTAACTGTATTAGTTTCCAAGGGCTGTTGTAACAAATTATGGCAAACTGGGTGACTTAAAGCAAAAGAAACTTTTTCTCTCACAGTTCTGAAGGACAGAAGTCTGAAATCAAGGTGCTGGCAAGCTTGGTTCCTTCAGGAGGCTCTGAGGGAGAATCTGTTCCATATCAGTCTCCTAGGCTCTGATGTTCCTTGGCTTGTAGACATAATCACTCCAGTCTCTGCCTCAGTTGTCAAGTGAAGTTCTCCCTCTGTGTCTCCTCTGGGTCTTCACATGGCCTCCTTAAGGACACCAGTCATTGAATTTAGGGCCCATCCTAATCCAGTATGACCCTATTTCCAAATAAGGTCACATTCTGAGGTTCTGAGTGGGCACGAATTTTGGGAGGACACTATTCAATTCAGTACAATGACCAAACTTAACATTTCATGATGTTATATTAACCCACCCATTCTGACCCTACTTTCGTCCTTCTTCAAGTCATCCTTCCTCCTTATCACAACTATTTTCTTTCTTTTCTCAGTTATTTTTCTGAAACACATAGCTAATAATATCCCTGTTTTGCTTAAAATCCTGCAGTGGTTCCCATTGGTCTCAATAAACCTTTTAAGCCAAATTATAGGTTATTTCGGATTCTATGATAAAATGTTTGAGCCTTTATTTTGGAAGCCAATGAATCTCACATCCTCTACAAGGCAGTCACCAACAATCTTTTCTCAGTCTGTTTCCTTTGTCTTAAATACTTTTCATCTATATTATCAGTCAAAGTCTAATTTTCCTTCAAGTTTCAACTCAAATATCACCTTCTCTGTGAAGACCACCCACCCATTCTACCACCCCATCAAATTTCGTCATCCCTTAATGTTATCCTGGAGCCCTGGTGGCACAGTGGTTAAGAGCTTGACTGCTAACCAAAAGGTCGGCAGTTTGAATCCACTAGCCGCTCCTTGGAAACCCTATGGGGCAGTTCTACTCTGTCCTGTAGGGTTGCTATGAGTCGGAATCGACTCGACAGCAATGGGTTTGGTTTTATGGGTCATGCTATCCTAATGCGGCAATATTAAACTAGGGAACATGTATCCTGGGTGTACAATTTAACTTTCTAAGAGCCCTAATAAATAGATACTTGTAAAAGAATCAATTTCCAGATCCACATCTTACATATATACTATTTATTAAAGCTGATCTTTTTGAGTACACACTTGCAAACTACAAGTTTTTCTTTGCTACTTCCCCTTTCACAATGGCCCTTTTCCCATTTTACAAAAGCAAAGCCTACTTCTCACCTATCCCAATCTTACTATGACTCGTTGCCCTGGAGTGTAAATACCTCTGGGATCACTAGCAAAGGGACAATGTTTATTGTATAATTTTTTTTAATCTATTATCTCTGATTGAATAGAAATGAGGGATGCTGCTGTAATATAATTCTATTCTTTTTCATCTACTTTTTAAAATAATTTTTTCTGTAGTTTATTTAAAAAATACCAAAATATTTGTTGTTCCCTGAATAACTATTCTTCCATAGGTAAATAAACCACTTTTAAAAGTCTCATCCATCTTAAGAAAAGATAACTTAACCAATAAGAATTTCTTTCTATGTTCATTTGTTTATCAAAATTTGTAAAATATTGGTCACAGGGGTCATCTAGGTCAATTGGCATGACAAAGATCATAAACAATATATTCTACATCCAACTTTGGTGAGTAGTGTCTGGGGTCTTAAAAGCTTGTGAGCAGCCATCTAAGACACATCTACTGGTCCCATCTCGTCAGAACAAAGAAGAATGAAAAAAACCAAAGACACAAGGAAATAGTACTCCAGAGGACTAATGGATCACAAGTACCACAGCCTCCACAAGCCTGAACCCAGAAGAACTAGATGGTGTGTGGCTACAACCACTGACCGCTCTGACAGGGATCACAATAGAGGGTCCTGGACAGATGAGGAGAAAAAAGGTAGAATAAAATTCAAATACACACACACAAAAAAAAAAAGACCAGACTTACTGGTCTGACACAGACTGAACAAACCCCCGAAGACTATGGCCCCCAAACACCCTTTTAACTCAGAACTGAAGCCACTTCCAAAGTTCGCCCTTCAGCCAAAGATTAGACAGGTCTATAAAACAAACAATAACACACGTGAGGAACGTGCTTCTTAGTTCAGTCACGTATATGAAACCAAAAGCAATGACGAGAAGGCAGTAAGGGACAGGAAAAATGGACAGATGGAAACGGGGAACCCAGGGTGGGGAAGGGGAGAGTGTTGACACATCGCAGGGATTACAACCAATATCACAAAACAATTTGAGTATAAATTATTGAATGAGAAACTAATTTGCTCTGTAAAGTTTCACCTAAAACACAATTTTTTAAAAAATTAAGTATTGTTGCTATTTACTGACTCTTTCATCAAGGAATTATGAGGAATTATTCTTTAAAAACATACAAATGGTAAGAACTAGAAATATCCAATATATCTCAAATGGATCATATTTATATAAGGCACATTTATTGGTTCCCTATTCTACCTATCATATTTTCAGTCACCTCATATGCATGCAAAAGCTGGACAATGAATAAGGAAGACCAAAGAAGAATTGACGCTTTTGAATTATGGTGTCGGTGAAGAATATTGAACATACCATGGACTGCCAGAAGAACAAACAAATCTGTCTCAGAAGAAGTACAGAGGGAATGCTCCTTAGAAACGAGGATGACAAGATTTCATCTCACGGATTTTGGACGTGTTACCAGGAGGGACCAGTCCCTGGAGAAAGACACCATGCTTGGTAAAATGGAGGGTCAGCGAAAAAAAGGAAGACCCTCAACTAGATGGACTGACACAGTGGCTGCAACAATGGGCTCAAGCATAACAAACGTTGTGAGGATGGTGCAGAACCAGGCAGTGTTTCCTTCTGTTGTACACAGAGTCGCTGAGAGTCAGAACCAACTCGACGGCACCTACAAAACAACAACATTCTACCCCCAAACAGTTTATTGTTTATTTCATGAAATATATTTTTTTTCAACTTAATTTGCCTTGCTCTGTTTGTTCACAAAATTACCTAAAGAAAAATATATTCATAGCTTCTGTATACATAGGCTGGGGATAAGTTCAAGGATTACTCTTGAAAAGAAGCTAGGAGAAAAAAAAGACAAAATAGACTAACATATTAATACCTAGCTAATATAAAAATAAAATTTCACAGTAAGTGAAATATATAAATATATGTATGTACACATGTATTTGAAATATTTGTATGCTTTCTAGTATGATTTTCAGCATTTTAACCGTGAAGTAGGTTTGCATAGTAAAAACCAGTGTGATCAAGTGGCAATTATATAGTCAATTATGGTTTATATACAGGTCAGGAAGAGAAAAAAATACGTTCTTAGGGCTTGAATTACCCATTTTGACAGTTTGAATATCCTGACTTATAGTTAATGATCCAACAACCCTCAATGTCACTTCTTATAGATTTTTTAAGAGCATTGAGACCATCAAATAAGGTCAAACAAAAGGTTAGAACTAGTGGGTTTATTTATTCAATAAGTATTTATTAGAAATGTACCTTTTCCTAGGCTTTGTGGGCTATAAAGATAAGACATAGGTCTTCATCTTGAGAACTTCACAGTCTATGATGGTGTCATCCACATACTTCAAATATGCCATATACACTGATGACCACCAAGATCCTAGCACCTAAACCACATTTCTGAATGTCTCCTGAAGTATCACAAACAATCTCCTTTCACACAAGGTCCTATAAACACCTTGAATTGAACATACACAAAAAAGAGCTCATTTTTCTCATGTACCCTTCACACAGTAATATCTGCTTTCTAAATTCCTATTTATATTAATGATGTCTTCATAAATCTAGTCTCTTCTGATAGAAACTTAGGAATTATTCTTTTGATCCTTTATTTGAATTTATCCAAAAGCTACAGAAAAGGCACCAAATACTGTGAGCTCTGCCTCCAAAATGTTTCTTTAATCCCTCTTTATTTCCTTCATCAGCTTAAGCCTAACCTGTTAGAATAACTCTTTCCTTGTCTCCATGCTTTACAGTACTCCTCTTCAACCCATCTTCCCACCATTGCTACCTCTCCAAAACACAAATCTATCTGCTCAGATCCTTCGTTTGCTTCATACTCTTAATACTCTGCACTGGCGGCCATTAGCCTACAGGTTGGTGTTCAAATGCCTAAGCAAGTCATATAGGACCCCTCATGACCTGGCCCCACCCACCTTTCCAGACCCACCTCCACTACCTGGCACTCTCTGTGCACACACTCTATTTCATTCATACCAAAATTCTTTCTGTTCCCTGAATACATTACGTTCTTTCACATCTTTAATATGTTGCTCTCAAGGCCTGAAAGGCCCTTCTTCCATTTCTGTTAAAGGCCTGCTAACACTTTAAGACTTAATGTACTTCCTCTATGAAATCTCTTCTTAGTACCCCAGGTCAAGTTTAGTGTGGGAATAGCACTTTGTACATATCTTTATTGATTTTTACTGGCTATTTATTTAAATCTTTGCTTCCCCCATTAGACTATGAACATTCATAGGGATAGTCTATCTCATCTTTATACTCTTGGTGCCTAAAGCAGAAACTTAATAAATATTTGATGGATGAATAAAGTAGACACACTAAGATTTTAAGAAGTAATCAGTGAAATTATATATATGATGACATTTCCTAATCAGAAAAAGATTTTCTTGATTTTGTGGAGCTAGTGTCTACCTATTTCTAAATTGTTTAAGATATGTTAGAATTACATCCTCCGAAGCTCAGTCTTCACCATTCTTAAGACTGTTTATAAAGTTCTTAATGTGACACATCTGAAGAATCTTGAGGCTGAGGTAGGACCTTTGACCTTTGAAAGAGGTATAAAGTATACAATGATTATAAGAAGGGAAGAGAGAAAGACAATGATTTGGGAATCTGTAAACAATTACAGATGTGATATATTCATGTTGGGTGAATGGAAAGGGGCTCATACTGGGGTTTCCTTTAAATACAGTCTACATTTTGTCTAGTTCTGATGTAAACTTCATGGACTCCAATTTGGAAGTGAGATGGAAGGGTCAGCTGTGAATGTGAGGAGACTGGAGGGGTAGAGGTTACACGGGCCCGTGTATACCCAGTGTCCAACCTCAGAGGGAAGGCAGAGGGTGAGAGCTGTGAGGAAAACCTGTGGAAAAAAAACTCAGAGCTCTAGGAAGTATACTAGTATTCACCCTATGCTCTGAACAAGTCTGTTTGTAAAAGTTTTCTAAAAAGGCAATCCGTTAAAGCACACAAGTTGTATTGATTTTCTATTGTTGTGCAACAAATTACCACAAATTTAGCAGTTTAAGATGACACTTGTTTATTAACTCACAGTTCAGTAGATGTAAGTCTGTTTGGGCTAAACTGGGTTCTCTGCTTGAGGTCTCAAAAGGCCAAAATCTAGATGTCAGCAAGGCTGCGCTCTTATCTGGAGGCTCTGGGGAAGAAAACACTTCTAAACTCATTCAGATTACTGGCAGGATTCAGTTCCTTGTGGTTGTAGGACTGAAGCCTCTAATTCCTTGCCAGTTGTCAGCCGAGGGTTCCTCTCAGCTCCTGGAGGCTTCATGCAGTTCTTGTCACACGGTCCCCTTCTTCTTTGAAGCTGGCAATGGAGACTATCTCTTGAGTCAAACCCCCTTGTGCTTCAAATCTCTGATGTCCTCCTCTGTCACCAGTTGTAGCCAATCTCTACTTTTAAAAGCCTCAGGTGATTAGGTCAGGCACACCTGGAAAATCTCTTTACCTAAAAGTCATCTGTGCCACATTAAAAAACTAATTATGGGAGTAGAGGGCAGTGGCGGTTCAGTGGTAGAATGTCTGCCTTTCATGTACGAGATCCAGATTCGATTCCTGGCCAGTGCCAATGCACCTCATGCACAGCCACCACCTGTCTTTCAGTGGAGGCTTGAGTGTTGTTATGAAGCTGAACAGGTTTCAGAGAGCTTCCAGACTAAGACAGACTAGGAAGAAAGAACTGGCAATCTACTTCCAAAAAGCAGCAAATGAAAACCCTATGTATGGATCATAACAGTCCAATCCCCAATTGATCATGGGGATGGCACAGGACCAGGCACCATTCTGTTCTGTTGTGCATGAACTCATCATGAGCCAGGGCAACTCAACAGAAGCTAACAACAACAATATGAGAGTAAAATCCATCATATTCACAGTCCACAGGACTATACAGAGTGTGTACACCAAGGGGCAGGAAATCTTGGGAACCATTAGAATTTTGCCTACCATACCAACTATAGCTTTCTTTCTTCTAGTGATATAATTTAATGGCAGAATCACAGACCCCAAGATCCAATATGGTCAAAAATGGCCATTTGCTCATTTTTCAATGTCAAATCTATATTCCACCGGCACTATTTCCATCAAACTTAATATCTGAATTGTTCTATTCAATAACAGTAAAAGGCAGTTAATAACCTTGGGTATATAAGGATAGGGAAAAACTTAATCCCTCTCCTTTACTTATCTCCTCATAAGTCCTTCTCTGTCACCATTTTTTTTTCCACATTTAGTCCAAAGAGCAAACCACCCAGAGGTACTGTTATAAATGAGTATGCTGATGCCCACCTACACAACCTAGTGGAAAGGATGCGTCAAAGAACAGCCCTCTACAGGAGAAAGTTGGCAGAGGGAGATATATCCTCACCTGAAGGCAGCCCCCAAGCTGGTAAGCATTGTACCTCAAAGTACTAGAAAGAAGGGAGTTATGAGATAATTTGAACTTTAAAATTGCCTTTGTTTGGGTTTCCCCAAAAGCAGACTCCAAAACAATGGTTTAGGTACAAATAGTTTGTTTTGAAATCCCTGTGTCCAAAAGGTCAGCAGTTTGAATCCACCAGCCGCTCCTTGGAAACTCTACAGGGCGGTTCTACTCTGTCCTATTTGGTCGCTATGAGTCGGAATCAACTCAACAGCAACGGGTTTGGTTTGGTTTTGGTTGGGTGGCACAAACAGCTTGTGCTTGGCAGCTAACTGAAAGATTGGTGGTTTGAGCCCACCCAGTGGTGCTGCAAAAGAAAGGCCTGGTGATCTGCCGCCATTGAGATTACCGCTAAGACAACCCTATAGAGTATGGTTCTACTCTGTGACACATGGGGTTGCCATGAGTTAGAATCAACTCTGTGGAAACTTTATTTGGTTTATTTTTAGTGTGATCCAGGAAGGATAGTGAAAGTGGGAAAGACAGAGAAGGGAGTAAAGCCAATAAAGGGTCTGTTGTGAGAGGGTTAATGCTGTGGGCAACCAGGGTTTGATCCCACTGGAAAATTGTGTGGATCACACATAAGAATTATCCTAAAGAAAATGGAAGAAGCAGGGGTATCAGTGTGGTAGGTTGTTAACTCCCCAGCACTTCAGGCAAGCCTGCTCTGGCAGTTAGAGAAAACCCTCTGACAGAGAGACACAGGTAGCCCTCTGCAGCACCTCCAGGTGGACCCAGGGTATATGCATGGGTCACCAATAATACAGCAAGTTTTATTGTAAACTATTAAGAAAGAATTCCCAGGGCCAGATTACCCAATAAGCAAGGTATGCACGGGTCCAATTTTACCTTCCCATCAATCTGCAGTGCACAGTTTCATCTGTCCCCCACCACATATGGTGAAACTCATGTGAAATTGCTCACCACAGATTAGCAAGTAAATACAATAAACCCATGGATACCTTGCTCAATGCAAACTGGTGCATACCATGCTTACTGGTTAATCTGCCCCTGAGAATACCTGTAATACATAGTTGGTTGTTGTTAGTTGCTCTCAAGTCATCTCTGACACATGGTGACCTTATGTATAACAACTAAATGTGGCCAGTCCTGTGCCATCCTCATGATTGTTGGTATGTTTGAGTCCACTGTTGCAGCCATTGTGTCAGTACATCTCATTGAAGGTTTTCTTTGTTTTTGCTGACCCTCTGCATAAAGAGCTTATATAAAAATACAAGGATACTACCTGAGTATACAACTAAGCCATGGATATCAAGACAGGTCACATAAGAAGAGGAACAATTTTCAACCTCCCTAATAATAATAGCAACCCTATAGGACAGAGAAGAACTGCCCCATAGGGTTTCCAAGGAGCGGCTGGTGGATTTGAACTGCCGACCTTTTGGTTAGCAGCCATAGCTCCTAACCACTGCACTACCAGGATTCCCCCTAATAATTACAGAAGTGTATTTATGAAATAATAAGTACAAAAGTAATATACGCTATAATTATGTTTATGTAAAATATGTATGTAGAGAAAAAGAATAAAAGAAAGTTTGGTTGTTTAATAATAGATAAATAAAAATCAAATTGTTATTCGCATGGAATGGAGTTGAATGTTTCCTTATAATGCTATGTATAGGAAGTGGGATTTGCAAAGTAAACTACGCATTGTATAAAAGTTTCTTTGCAAAAAGAAGTAGCTAAAATAAATCATACAGAGTCATTATAGTTTGATAAAGGTATACTGGAAAGAAAATTTTGAGCTTTATTTACCCATAATTAAAGATTATGGGTGAGGCTAAAGCAAGAAACTAAAATCCATGACATGGTGTACATTTGTAATGTTTCTGTTCAGAGTAAACCCAAAGCACTGACTTCAGTTATGGTCCAAAATATGTGAGATTCAAGCTTGTATTTAAAATATCCCATTTGTAACTCTTTTGTGACATTTTATTAATAATGTGAGCTTAAAACCTGCTGTGCATTTCTAAATTCTGGTGTCTTTGGAATGTTTTCATAAATGTAACTATTTTAACTGTCATGAAGGTTTTGTCTCATCTGCCTGTATTGAAAGGAGAATTTTCTCTAATGCTCTGACTTGAAGAAACCCAAGCTTTCTGCTCCTTAAACTAACTTGATCCTTATACAATGGTAGTATATGCAATAGAAGTGAACTAAATAAAATAGGATGAAACTAGATCAGCAGGACAAAGAAAGATCATTTGATTGCATATTGTAAACAAGTTTGCTCCCTTTTTCAACTTTGATTCTATTATTGAATAGATGCTTTGAAAGTTATTTCAGGGCTTTGAAATATATTTTAGAGAAGAACACAAGAATGCTTTGCTCCTCAGAGTAAAGTCTGTGGCCATGACCCTCTCCATAGTCAATGACAGCTTCCTACTCAGCATTAGGCACATAACCTTGATAAAATTCTGAGCAGAATTTTTTAAATCAAAGACATTGCAAAATCAATGATATCTAACCTCTTAAACAGTTTTTCATCTTTTCTTTCATATGAAGCAAAGCCCACAGCTATACCATCTACACAAGGAAGCGATGCTAAGCCAAAAGAAGAGCATTACTACGGCATGTTGTGTTGTAAATTCCGGAAGTTGCCTCTGACAGATTACTTAAAGCGAATCAGACTTTCAAGAAGCATAGATTCATACACAGGTACCAACAAAGGGTGGACTATCTCAATGGAAGGAGTGGCTGACACCAAGAATCAAAGTCCCAGGTGGCTTCTATTTGCCTAGTCCACATTCTAAACCTATCTAGAAAGCGGAATTTAAACTATATGATAAGCAAAGGATCATTTGCCCCACTCTAGTGAGCACGAGAGAGAAAATGCTACTGCCCGTTTTTAAAAGGCAGTCCAGGGCTTGTCCTACCATTAATTACCTTTGAAAAAAAGGCATCAAAGCACTCAGCAATAATTACACTGACACCAAAAAGAAAATTTATATATTATATGTATGTATATTATAATACATAACGTCTGTCTTCTTCCGTGGATTCGCACTGTTAATGATTCTAATTCAACAAATCCCTCCTGCTGCCTCCCTTGGGCAGAGGAAGGCTGTGGGTGAAGGGGCAGACACTACGTCATTAACTGATTTTCTGCCCTCCCCACCTCAGCACCAATTCCATGGAACTCTTCCCTTCAGGCAAAATGTGACCCTTCTCCCACCTGCTCTGGGAGATCCTGCAGCTTAACTACTGATGAGCAAGAGACCAGTTGCTGCAATGATGCCTGAGAAGCTTGCCTCTGGCTTTTCTTGTGTTTACCCTTTCCTGACTTGAATAGTGCAGTGGCCTTTGAGAACAAACACAGAGTGGCCACTTCTAGGAGACAGAAAGGATGCTTTCCAGTTTTAGACGAGTTGAGAAGATCACTTACCATCCCTTTTACAGCCCAATGCCTCTGCTCAAGAGGCAAAAGCCTTGAGCATTTAATAGAACTTCTTGTAGCATTTTGCTTATTTCCAGAAGGTAGTACCCCCACTTTATCAAAGTAAGCAAGAGAATTCTTTTAATGTTTGTTACTTGCCAGTTAGATGACTATGGTTGCTGCTTTTCTAGATCGATTCTATCTCCTGTGGCTCCTGCTTGTCACCATTGCCTATAACTGGAACTGCTGGCTTATCCCACTGCGCCTTGTCTTTCCATATCAAACACCGGACAACACACACTACTGGTTTATTATAGACATCGTATGTGATATCATCTACTTTTGTGACATGCTATTAGTCCAGCCCAGACTCCAGTTTATAAGAGGAGGAGAAATAATAGTAAGTAGGGCTGGGGAGAAGTAGAAATTGACAAATGAATAATATCGGGTTGTACTACAAAAAAGTACTAACAAAATTGTTTTGCTTAATGTTTCACTGCCTGCCTCTGCATATGTGGGTCTTTAACCACAGGAAATCCTCAGTAATAATAATAACAACAACTACACTGAGTGCTCACTATATGCTGGGGACAATGCATCTCTCTGTGCCTTAGTTCCCTCGTCTTTAAAATGGGAATAACAATATACCTTTCTTATAATATTAATTAAATGAGTCGACTTGTATAAAATCCCTGTAACTGTGTCTGGAGCATAGAAAAAAAAAAAAAAAAACCAAACCCATTGCTGTCGAGTCAACTCCAGCTCATAGCAACCCTCTAGGACAGAGTGGAACTGCCCCATAGGGTGTCTAACGCTGTAATGTTTACAGAAACAGACTGCCGCATCTTGGTCTTGATGAGCAGCTAGTGAGTTCAAACCACCCACCTTTCCATTAGCAGCCGAGGGCTTAACCACCACGCCACCAGGGCTCCTTGGAGCACAGTAAATGCGTATTAAATGTTAGCCATCATTCTTATGGAGCCCTGGTTTGAACTCACCAGCCACTCCATAGGATAAAAATGTGGCAGTCTGCTTCTGTAAAGATTACAGCCTTGGAACCCTATGGGGCAGTTCTACTCTGTCATATAAGGTAGCTAGGAGTCAGAATTGACTCAACGGTATCAGCCCTCATTCTTAAACTAGTTAATTTATTTATAAGGTCTCACTTAATCCTTTCAATTCCTATGAGGAATTAAGGAATATGGAGTCCCTGGGTGGTGCAAAGGGTTAAGTGCTAGACTACTACTGAAAGGTTGGCAGTTCAAACACACCTATAGGTGCCTCCAAAGACAGGCCTGGTGATTTGCTTCTGAAAGATCACAGGCTTGAAAGGCTTATGGAGCAAGTTCTACTCGGCATACATGGGGTTGCCATGACTACATGGCAACTAACAACAGCAACAACAACGTGAGGAATATATTCTTACTAGGCCCCCACTTAAAGATGAGGAAATTGACATTTGGAGAGGGAAGGGGAGGTGATTTTCTCAAGGCACAAAGCTAGAAAAACAGCAGAGTCAAGATTCAAACCCAAGTCTGTCTGATTCCAAAACCCATGCTCACAACAACTACGCTATGCTAGTTCAGTCGGTATTTCTGAATTTTGGTAATACTTGAGGATACAAAGATAATGCCAAATCTGAAATGTCAAAACTGTAAACATACTTTAAGTAAATAATATATATTTTATCAATGCAAAAAAGGATAAAGAATTTAATGTAATATTCTTGTAGTAATCAAACCTCAGTCTACCAAGCAGTTGTTTCCCTACACATTACAGACTGTCATTTACCTCAATATTTTTTAAATAAGGCAGGTATTATTTTGTTCATTAGCATTTACTCAGTCTTCTCAAGTGGCAGCCTGGTGTTGTCAGAAAGCACTAGGCTCTTAATTTTGTAGGGCACAGACTGCGTCTTGTCATTATATAGTCGGCACCAAGCACTGTGCCTACACATAGCACAGAATTCAAGTCCAAGATTTTAGACTTGGAAACTTTGGGAAAAATTAGCTCAAAAAGAAGAGCAAAGGTGTCATAAATCTTTTAGTCAGTATAGACTCTCTGCACTGTCCAATATGGTGGCAACTAGCCACATGTGTCCATTCAAATTTAAATTTTAATAAATTAAAATTAAATAGCATAAAAAAACTCAGGTTCCTCAGTCACACTATCCATATTTCCAGTGCTCAACAACACACGACTAGTGCCTATTATATTGGACAGCACGGATGATTTCCATTATTGCAAAAAGTACAGTCAGACAGTGCTGTAAGAGAATGAGAGAACAATAAACCATCAAGACCCATCAAGACAGCTAAACTATAAAGAGGAAGCCACACAAGCTGCAGCCGTGTGCAAATCACAAACACACAGAACACCACCATGGCTTGGTCTGGTTTTTTAATTATATGGTACCTACTGGTGTCTTTTTTTCATTCTCCACTTTCCAGATTCATCCCATTTCTCATGATCAAATGCAAGAGCCTACCTCAGAAACTACTAGCATTCTTGCCCTTAGGAAAAATTGTCTTCTGGATTTATTCTCTGTGTCAAGGGGATTTCATAGCTAATCCAATCAATCAACGACAGAAACAAAAACACATATTTCATAATACCAGTATAGCCTGTACCCCTCTGCCCCTTCCCCAGTCAACTAGAAGGATGCTTCCTTTCCAACAGATGTCCACTGTGACAATCGTCTTTACAAGACCCAGCAAGGGCTTCACAGAATATGTACTTCAATGTCACAGTAGAAGAAGCAAGTGACCGAGTCTATGGCACCTTAGGTTTATGCATATTTTTGGATAAGAAAAGTAGGCTTCTTAATCTCCTGAATATTTTCTTTAGAATATTTTTAGATTATCGAACATCTGGAAATCGGCAGTTTGGGTTATTTTTTCTTTCAGAAATATATTTGAAATCTTTCCTAGAAAGAAATTTTAAAGCCAAGAGACAAAACTCTGGTAAAAATCTATTCAAAAAATTCCTGTGTGGACTTCAGAGCATTAGTTAACTCACTAGCTGTATCCCCAGAGCTCACTGGCAGCTTGATGAATGATGATGATGGCGTACAAATAAGAAGTAAACAACAAGAAAAAAAAGAGCCCTAATTTCCACCTCCATTAAATGCACAAGGGGGTAGAAAATCAATGTTTGACAAGTGGCAAATGACAAAATCAGTAAGGGGAGACTTCTATTTTCAATTTTCTAAGAGGTCTTTGCACATAATAGAGTGTTAAAACCAAGAAAAATAACCAATAAAAACACACTCAATGGGCTCTATTTAAAATGCATCATCATGAGCTACAAATATAAAGCAGGAACTAATTGCTTTGTTTGTTCAAAAGAAGCTTAATGGTTTCTTTAATTTAGAGTAGGTTTTTTTAGCCTTTAAACATGATTACATTTGGTAAGAAGACTATACAAGTCGAGTACTCAACCTGAAGGTCTCTCTACATTTGGCTATCCATGCTACCTTTGGTGTGCACCACCAAGTTTTCGTTCATTTATTCAGCAAACATTTATTAAATACCTATAGTTGCCAGGGCTGGATGATGGAAACATCAATTCCCAAAGGTGCTGAAGGAAGATAGACAAGTAAAAGATAAGAGATTTTTCCAACTGAGGTGCTAAAGGCTACACTAGAGTGAATCAGGAGGGTTTACAAGTTTTCCACATATTTATTTACAATATCTTCCTCTGAAAATGGTGCTACATAAACAGCGTAATTTTGAACCAAGGACCAGTAAATTCCTCTACGGACAGGAGAAATAGAATTAGAAATGACAGTGGGGTTTATTTAGATATGAGATACTCACACCCACAATCCTTTGCTAAACTTACTTACCAATCATAATGATCCATGGAAATAAATGCTCAGCACCATCTCCTGACAGTCAGGCCTTCCATAATAGTTACTGCTTTCAGCACTTAATCCCCTCAGTCTATGATCTGACCTGAAGAAAATTAACCTTCCCATTCTCTATGCTCCATACACTTTACTCATACAGCTGTTATGTGATTTCATTGAATAATGATTAGGCTAATTATGATATAGTAGAAACAAACATATCAGGATCGAATTCCATCTCTGAAATTAGCTAACAGTATTGCTTAAAGAAAATAAATTTACCCTTTCATGAAGACAGTATTCTTCATCCTTAAGATGGGAATCGAAGTACCCATCTCATAACCCTACTGTGACGATTAAATGAGACAGTGTGTACACCTTGTTCAGAGTCCGGGTGATGAGTAAATTGTTAAATGAATGAATGTTCACACAGTTATTAACTTCTCTCTCTTGTTTCCTAGCTGTATATGTAACTATCTTTCTTATCAGATATGAAGTTTCTTGAGAGTAGGTAGAGTATTTGATTCATTTTCTGACCTATTCTAGGAATTCAGACAGTAGATAATCAAGAAATGTGTGAAGGAATGAATGACTTTCAATCTTGGTTTAAGGATTCCTTTTCTTGGAATAATTATTTAATATCTATTATAGTTGATCTGTTGATAGCATTTACTTCCTGTCAGAATGTATCTTATACTGTTTCAGACCATAGTACTATCTTTGAAACACTTCTATCTGTACTTTGGAAAATTAAGAAGTTTCTATGGGTCGTGTATCAGAAAAGGTGAATAATAAGTAAATACAATACCTGGGTAGAGCTTCTTTAAAAACTATTTGTTGGAAAAGGATTTAGGTGTGATTAGCATATCCTTCCTAAAGTAAGATTCCCCTGAGGAAATGTTGCCTGCACAATGAAGAGGTTTAAAAGAGAGAATAAAATGGGATGACATTTTAAAAATAAGTACCTAATTGTTACCAGTAAGCACGCTGATCCTCATAAGGCTAATTATGCCCAATTTATTTAATGCTCCAAAGAAGTGGGATTTTAAAATCACTAGATGGCACTTTCATTTAATCTAGCAGGTTTTAGTATCATTTACATTTATTCAATCATAGGATCATAGAAAACACTAAAAGTAAAGGGATAAACGTGCTAAAATCATTCTCCCTAGATGGGGGAGGGGGTAATCTTTTTTTTAATTTTTTTTTTATTATTGTACTTTAGATGAAGGTTTGCAGAACAAACTAGCTTCTCATTAAACAATTAGTACATATATTGTTTTGTGACATTGGTTGCTAACCCCACGACATGTCAACACTCTCCCTTCTCGACCTTGAGTTTCCTATTACCAGCTTTCCTGTCTCCTCCAGCCTTCTAGTCCTTGCCCCTGGGCTGGTGTACCCATTTAGTCTCATTTTGTTTTATGGGCCTGTCTAAACTTTGGCTGAAGGGTGAACCTCAGGAGTGACTTCATTACTGAGCTAAAAGGGTGTCCAGGGGACATACTCCCTGGGTTTCTGCAGTCTCTGTCAGGCCAGTAAATCTGGTCTTTTTTTGTGAGTTAGAATTTTGTTCTACATTTTTTTCCAGCTCTGTTTGGGACCCTCTTTTATGATCCCTGTCACAGCAGTCGGTAGTGGTAGCCAGGCGCCATCTAGTTGTGCTGGACTCAGTCTGGTGGAGGCTGTGGTAGTTGTGGTGATAATCTTTTAACTTAACTGCTTAGCACTTGAAATGTTATCTATTGGTCCTGTATAAGCTTTGAAGGAGCTGACTGATTTTGCTCAAGCTTGGTACATGACCTATAAGGGTATCAACTTAGACCCGTATCTAGTCTACCTGTGGCTCAGTAAGCCATTTTGCTTCACAGGAAATCATTAAATGAGCACATCTTATACATTTTCTAATATATTTCCATAAAATTTAGTACGTGTATATGGGTAAAAGTTACAGGGAAAAAAAAGTGGGGGAAACGGGAGTTGGGAAGTTTGCAATACTAAAAACTTCTGACCTCGGACAGCCTTGACGACTGCTAGAAGATGCTGCTGCCATGTGTCGAGGTTCCAACACTTTGGTCAATTAATAAATAGTACAAAGAAAATTGCTCCCTTCCTGTAACCGAAACATAGGAATCTAGGTACGATATTAGTATTAATTCTTTTAGATTCGAATATTAACAAATGCCTCGCTATTCCTCTATCACTTACCATACATTTACTGAGCGCCTGCTACATGTTAGACACTGTGTTAGAAATGAGAAACAGAGGACAAAGACATGAATTGTACCCTCTCAAGTAGTTCTCACTAAGAAGGACAGACAGACAAAAGACAAATGTTGAGATTTTGTGATGTGAGTCATGAAAGAAGTGAGCCCAGGGTGTTACGGGGCTCAGAGAAAACAATGTGAGAGAGGGGACTCCTGAGCCAAGTCTTGATGAATGAGTTGGAGTTATCTGCACCTCTCCACTCCCACAGAAGGCAGAACATATGTTCCAAGCACTAGGAACAGCATGGCAAAGACATCAAGGTGAGGCTGTGATGCGTTTGAGGAACTGCTGTAACAGCATGGCTGTGGCATCCTGCAGGAAGAGAGTGAGAGAAAATAGAGCCTTGTATACCATGAAAGAGAGCTTGAATACTTTTTTCTTAAAGTCATGCAGAGTCATTGTAGGATTTAATGTAAATCAGTTCGTTAAATGACCTCATTTAGAGAATCACTCTGGCTGCCATTGTAGAATGGATGAAGGGGAGCAAAACTGAAGGCAGGGACACCAGTGCTAAAAGGAGAGAATGAACATGAGAAAATTTTAGGAAGAAGAATTGGTAGAACATGGTTGCTGGCTGGATGAGGGCAGAGGGTGAATGAGCGGTTGTAGGATCACCGGCCAGTGTAGATGAAGATGCTCATAGCCAAAATGGAACCAACAGGAGGAAAAGGAGCATGGTTAGGTTTAGGGGGAATGGAGAATGATGATAAATTCAAGTCTGGTGCAGGTTACATTTGAGATGACTGAAACTTCTACGTGAAGAACACAAAGGGGAGTTGTTTGCACAGATCAACAGCCTGGAAAGTGATCTTAGGTGGAGGTACAGATTTGGTAGTATCAACATATACGGTGAACTTTAAAACTATGAAACTTGGTGAGATTTCCTAGGAAGCAAGTATAAAAAGAAAAGAGAATAGAGTTGAATCCTGGGTAATATGACTTTTAAATGGCTATTCTAAAAGTCCAAGAAAGACACAGAAAACTAGGACCTGAAGAAGTAAGGTAAACCAGAAGAGAGTGGTGTCATAGATTCGTTGGAAAGAGAAAGTTTCAAGGACAAAGTTGTCAAAAAATTTTCAAGTACTTCAAAATTTTTAATTCATTTCTTCATTCCTTCCCTCATTCATTGATCTATTCATTCATTCAGTAAGTATTTACTGAGCTCTTAATAAGTTCCAGGCACTATGGTAGGCAATAGTTATATACAGTGCTAACCAAAATCAACTTTGTCCCTGCCCTTGATAGATTATCATTTAATGGGTTAGGGAGGTTTTAAATAAATGACTCAAGAAATAATATGTGTAATTCCAAAATATGGTCAGTGCCATAAAAGAAGTAAACAGAATGCTAAAGACCAAAAGAATCCCTGGGTGTGCTAATCAGATGGTTACTGGTAGCCTCAGTACTGGTAGTCTTGATGGAGTAAAGAGAACTGGCAGAAGCCAAATTGGCACCAAATTGCCATGGGTTGAGGAATAAATATGAGGGAAAGATGTGGGAAAAAGCAATAAGCAATGTAGGCAACTCTCTTGAGAAGGTTGACCATAGCAAACAACGGGGCAATAACAAAAAGAAAACAAACCAAGGGAAGGTTTTGGATTTTTTTTTGTTTGTTTTTGTTTTTTAAAACATGAGAGGATGGAGCATGTTTATAGGCTGAGGGGAAGGAACCAGTACAAAGAAATGGTTGCAAATATAGAGAATAAAAGTGAGAATTATTTAATTGATGAATAGCTAAAATTAATATAAAATATATTCCAGGTGGATCTAAATGAGCTAAAGAGATACTACAGGAGTTCCACAAAATTTCAGGTAGGTGTCTTACAAACAATTTCAAAAATGTTCAAGTAATCCATTACCAGTTTGACTTTAATTTCCATCTACAGATTTCTGTAAGCAAATTCTCTCTCTTCCAGAATCACAAATTTATAATAAAGTTCATACAGAGGAAGTTTTGTTAGACAAAGGAAGGCCTGAAGTTTTTGTTTCTCAATAATTACATGATACACTTCCTTATATGTGCAAATGTATAATTCAACATATGGGTCTGTATTCAGCAGAACAAAATGATTTAGTACCTATATTTAAATTCTGACTTAAAAGCAGTTTACTCTGTCTTATTCACAGAGAATTCTAACCTCTAATTCATGTAGCATGATGAAATTAAAAAAAAAAAAAAAACAAATCCGTTGCCGTTGAGTCGATTCCGACTCATAGCAATCCTATAGGACAGAGTAGAACTGCTCTATAAAACTGTTTCTACTCTGGTTGGTTTCTTGTCCATATAAACTAAATAAAAAATAGGAAAAAAGCAATTATTCAGGTAACATGATATCTTTCTTTCCTCAAATAATGATATATTGTTCTTATAGCCCATAGTTATTTATAAAGTACTTTTTAATCTTTTATTTGGCCCTTGTAACTCTGTGAAATAAGCAGAGATTTGGCTTACCCAGTGTTACCCAATCTGTATAAATGAACATCAGCCTCTCACTTCAGGGACATTTTTAGTGCTTAAAATTTTGTTAAAAGATATAAATCTGGATTTAGGTCCCAAACTGTCCCAATTGTCAGTCTACAATCATTAAAATAGCTTTTAGTTTTTTTAAATCTCCAACTTACTTTCTTTGTAAAAAACTGCTACTTGATATTCATAAAACATCAACACTATTTTGATGAACTCTACAAAGAGGATGAATGTTCTTTGTAAATGCCACAAAGCTTATTCCAAACTCTTAATCACATTCTTGAGTTTGAATAAGGGCTGAATTAATTTCTATACTTAATTTTTGTTTATAAATGTAAAATTTTACATTTATTCAACTACCATCACACCTTCTTTTGAATTCCCTTACTGCCTTCTGCCTGTCTTAAGGTACTTACAGTTATTTTTGTGCTTCATTGTCTCACTATTAGACTGTAAACTTGTGGACAGAAACAGTGTCTTACTCCAATTCCAACACCAACATTCTTTGCAAAGTGCCTTGTACAGTGCTGGTCAATATTTACTCAATTCAATTTTCTACAATTCAGTGAGAAATAAATCATCTCTAGCTATATGGCAATGTGCTAATTTCAAACATGACTGAAGACTCTCAGCAGTGAGAAGTCCAGCGGAGAGTTGAGCAATTGGTTGAACAGCAAGTAAAAAGAATGATACAATCTGAGCCAGTAAATGTGGATTCTGGCGTAGCACTAAACCAGTCAACAGCTCTGTGCTCTTGCTTTCTTATTTGTAAGGTATTATTTTAGTAACTGCTCTGTACACCTCTCAACTTCTTGTAAGTATCAATATCTGTAAGGTAAAATCAATGAGGTTTTATTATATGCTCCAATTTCTAAACCAATACTTACAACAAGGAATTTTTTTATAATACTTAATCTGGTAAATTTAAACTAAAAGTTCCCTTCTATTCAATAGCTTTAAAATTCTGTTACACAATTAATTATCTCAACTCTCCATTTCATATGTGTGGCTTTACACAAAGCCCTTACCTGCTCTTAATTGTCTTAAGCTATCTTAGGCACTGCATTATTTTATCTTACATAATTTTGATTGTTATCATTGTAATTAGGAACATATAAAAGTGTGATGTCATTTTACAATTACTATCATAATAGAGGGCTAGAATAATTTATATATGGATAAATAAATATATATGTAATTTTAGCTATAATAATACTTATACCTTCTCCCATCAGAGCTGTTAATTACAGCCATGCACCTCATAACATCCGTTTGGGCAACGTGGGACTGCACATATGTCTGTGGTCCCATAAGGTTTGTTTTTTTGTTTTTTTTTTTTTTTAAAGGCAAAGCAGCTCTTCGTTTGTTTATTATTTCTCCCTAATGGTTTTAAAGACCCGAAACCCAGACTCTTGCAGCACTGCGCCAGGTCGGATACAGGCAGGTGAGGCAGGGTACATGGCTCTGGGCACGTGCCCTTGGGCTTTGTCCCGTAGGCAGGCGGGTGGTAGGGGATGTGGCGGCCCGGAGGCGGGCGGAAGAGCGGGCAGGCCTGGGCGCGCCCGGCTGCCTTCTCGCCGGCTTCCTCCCAAAGGCCTAGCGGGGCCTAGCGGGGCAGACCCGCTTCTGAATATTCAGCAGCTAAAAGCTGAAGTTACCTAAAGGCAAAGAGACTTGTCTCCCAGGGGAAGTAAGCAAGCAGCCTACACCCCCACCCCCAATGGCCACACACATCGGCTAGCTCTGGCCACCCCTCGTTGGAATTGGAGCCCACTGGCATTCAGAGGGGGCAGCGGGATACGGCGGGGTACGGGATGGAACAGCAGGGACACAAGCAGCTGCTTCCTGATGCCCACATCCCTCTGTGCCAAGATGGGGCCCGAGAGGCCAAGAAGGTGGCTCGTCTTGGCTTTAGAATCTTGAGGCCAGGACTCTAGCCTTATCGTACTGAATGACATCGTATCCCAAGCTTCTCTCTTCAGCGTGCTGCCCCTCCCTGCCTGTCCGGACTCACACCCGACCGCCTTCAAGTGGGGCCCAATTCCTAGAGGGCTCCAACTCGCCAAGGCCTGCACGACCAGACACAGCGCAAACGGAAGCCGTCCCCACCAGCTGCTCTAGCCTCCTCATTGCATCATCCAGTCTGGTTAAACCCTTCCAGGCCCACAAGTGCGCTGATGGTTCATGGGGGAGCAAGCCGACCGCACAGTCCCAGATCTCTGACTGTGAGAGGCAACCCCTGAACCCCAGGTCACAGTCTGTGTGGACGCAGCTGCCTTACCTGGCTTAGGAAGGTAGCTGTTCCTCCATGATCTCCGACCAGCCCGAGGCGGTACCCCGGAGGCCCCATCCTACAGTCCAGGCCTGCAAAGCTCCTCCCCTGGAGACGGCAGTCATCTCTTAACATGTGGGCTCCAGAGTTCGATTGCCATCCTGGCTGTGGGAGATGCTGGAGCCACCCTTCATCTTGAATCCTTTCTGGAGCGGTCAGGTGGAAATCAATAAACAAAGGACACCCAGCAGCAACGAGGATAACTGAAAGCGAGCTCCCATAAGGTTTTAATATAACAGGCTTTACTGAGTTGCAACCACGGGCTGTACATAAGTAGGACATTGGTAACGCAGGGACTGCCTGTATATAACATGGTGTTAGCACAACGCCCAATTCGCATAAGGTTCTGTTTCGCAGAACGTATTGTGGACTATAAGCAACGCATGCCCGTTATTGTGAAAGGAACTGATTTCATTACTTTCCTCTCTTTTAGCTTGCACAGTCTCTGGTAGATACTTTCACAGCAGTTTACTGGTAGCAAATTGTCCAAAAGTAAATTTCAGTAGACACAGTTAAGGAGTGTAGATCAACCACCAGCAATATAATCAGCCCTAAGCACTGGGAAAATTGTCTGAAACATAAAAATATATCACTGCAATGAATATGCAATGGTTTCAAATAAAATCAAGGATGGGTTTGATTTTCAAGCCAAGAGCCTCGTGTTTGAAACACTATTAAAATCTATTTTAACATTAGCAACCATGCTGTCATTGAAGGTTATGTGACAATGCCACAAAAATTCCAGCAAATGCAGTGCCTAGGGAGAGATCAGATGAATGAAGGTTAAATGCCTACATTGGAAATAGGCTACAATGTTGTTATTAGTTGCCATGGGGTTGGCTCTTACTCGTGACAACCTTGTGTATAATAGAACTACATGTTGCCTGGTCCTGTGCCTTCTTCATAATCTTTATATGTTTGAGCCCATTGTTGAGGCTACTGTGCAATCCATCTCATTGAGAGTTTTCCTCATTACACTGAGGCTGCAATAGTGCTCTTGTTTTCATGGTGCTAATATGCCTTTCAGTGGCACCGTAGATATTTAACTGATCACAATTTTGGATTAAACAACAGATAATTCAGAGTGACAGGTCAACTTGTATATGTCAGTATAAATCCATCCATGCCCATAAAAGTATATAAACACAAGATAATTCTGAAATGTGCTCTTCCAACAGTTGGATCTCATATCAGTAATACCATTTGATGTTTTCTACCTCTTCTTTGGGTTTAATCCAATATTTAGAACAAATAGGATATTAAAGGTAAGAATTATATTTAACTGTTTTTTCTTATAATAATAAAAATCTTGGAATGATTTAAACTATCCTAAAGTTACCAATATTCTTAGTTTTTCCAAACTGTCCTCCATTTCTCTGCTCTCATCAGTGCTATGAATTCTAAAAAAATGAATGAAGAAAAAATATCATTGCTTCTACCGACAGGCGTTGGTACTAGTTTTTATACTGTATCTCACATTGGTATTATTATCATCAAAGATAGAAATGCTTTTGTACCTCTAAATACTGTTACGATTTCAAAAGAATCTTTTATAATATTAAGTTTTTTTTCCTTTTTATCACACAGTTACGGAATGCCTCGAATATTGGTTATAAAATGAGAGAGTTAGATTAGATGACCTCTAAGTTAACTTACATATCTGAAATTCAGTAATTCTAGAAAAATGCAAACATTTTTGCATCAAAAGAAATTTACCTACTTGAGTAAAAACTAAATGTCTATCCAGAGGAACTAAAAACTAAATTAATTGTGATACATTCACATAATAGAATACTTTGTAGCTTTAAAAAAACAAAAGAGGAAGTTTTCTATGTGGATATAGAGAAACCTCCAAAACAAACTGATAACTAAAAAAAAAATTTGTTACAGAAAATTCTAACTTTTGTGTAACAGAAAGGAAAAAATATCCTATTTTCCTGTATTTACTTAAACAATGAAAAACTGCAAAAAACTAAAGTGGTTACCTGAAGAAGGAAGTGGGGGTTGGGGAGTAAGAAGGAAAAGTGGGATGTATAGGGACAGAAGTAGTAGCAAGACTTTTTAAAGTATATATTTTTTATTGTTATTTAAATATGTGAATGTATTGCATATTCAAAAGAATTCTAAGACATAAATGTTTTATAACTCATAGCTCCATTTGGTACCTAGAAAGAATCTCAGGAGAACTAGAATTTGAAATTTCATTTAAATCATTAACAACAGTAATAGCAATAATATCTTGTATTTCCAAAGACAGCCTTAAAAAAGGACACTAATGAATCTATAAAGTTTAGGTGATTATCTCTTCTGCAGTCTTGGGAAGACAAGACAGTAAACCGGTGACACTGGTGAATCCTGACAATAACAGCAACAACAACAATAATAATAACAGCAGCAACAATAGTTGCCATCTAGTTGACTCTGACTCACGGTGATTCTATGTGTGGCAGAGTGTGTTCCATAGGGTTTTCAATAATTTTTCAGAAAAAGATTGCCAAACCTTTCTTCCTAGGAGCATCTGAGTGAACTGGTACCTCCAACCTTTCAGTTAGCAACCAAGCATGTTAACTGTTTGCACCACCCAGGAACATCCACAACAATAGCAACAATGGGTAACTGTTGCTAAAACTTCAGATTCTTTAACTTGCTTATTCCTCCCAGCAACTTCATTTAAGAGATGAGAAAATAGAAATCGTCCGGTAAAAAAAATCTGTCCAGGCTCAAGCTGCTGGTGAGTGACAGTATCTGCATTCTATCGCGTATTTATCCACTCCAAATTCTTTACTAACATGAATTTGGCAGATACGTGTCACATTGAAAGGGCTTTCCTTCCATGCCTCTGATTTTGCCAAGTCAGGAGGGACCTTACCTATATGCCCAGACATCCAAGCAACTCTGAAGACTTCTGGTTTGACTATGGAATGTGGGTCTAGATAGAGGCAGAGCATAATGTTCCGAGCAGTTTAGTGGCCAGTCCACCTCCCATCAAATTTCTAGCCTTACCTGGAAGTTTTCAGGAGATCTCTTCTCAGAGATAACGTCAAGCAAGACCCAGGTTCTTATGAATTGGGGAGTTGGTCTGACATTTTAATAACAGTTTGTAAAATGCCAGCTATTCACACCCCCATTTCTGTATCCCTGTGGTGTCCAAAGGAGTCCCTGAGTGTTGCAAGTGGTTAGCAAATTTGGCTGCTAGCCAACAGGTTGGAGGTTTGAGTCCACCCAGAGGTTCCTCAGAAGAAAGGCCTGATGATCTCCTTCTGAAAAATCAACCATTGAAAGCCCTGTGGAACACAGTTCTACTCTGACACACACGGAGTAACCATGAGTTGGAATCAACTTGATGGCAACTGTTTTTGTTTTGTTTTGTTTTTTATGGTGTCCAAAACCTATTTGCCAGTATTTTTCTTAAAATATAGGATATTCTGAAAGTCAAAATTGATCTTTTCATAGCCCCTAAATCAAGTCCTTTTATACGGGTGACATTTTAATGCACAATTCTCTAAGGAAAATATTTATTATTTATCTGTCTCCAAGTTATAAATGAAAAAATAAATTGGGAGTACTGAAATTCTGTTAAGGATGATAAAAAAAAAATTGGAAACAACATGGTGAGTATAACTGATGTCACTGAATTGTACATGTGAAAATTGTTGAAATACCAAATGTTTTGTTACATATATTTCACCACAATAAACTTTTTTTAAAAAAGAATATGGTAAGTTTCTCTATAGTGAACACTTAAGCAAAATTTATAAACATCCCTTCAGGCAAACTTCCATTAAGGAACACAATAAGCAATAAGCAAGTTCCCACAAATTGAAATTATCTTAATTTGAATATTTGAGGGATTTTCCCTATTCAGGAGTTTTGAAACAAAACAAGTCATTTGTGTATATTTTTAATTAAATAGTTATTACATTTATTTTTTAATTCCAAATGTTCTATTGCAGTCATATTCACATTGTATCAAATTTTGAACTACGTAATCTCTAAGATTCCTTCCATCTGTAAGATCCTATGATTCTACTTTTAATATATAGTTTAGTAGCAGATAAAACTTCTAAAGATGCAAATAATACAGCAAACCCTCACTTTTCAAAAGACAAAACTCCTAGCAACCTAAATCATTTTGGCCATGATGATAGCAAACATAGGAATAAAGCTTTATTCGTGCCAGTTAGCATACTAAGCACTTTAAATATATTAATTCATGTGAGCACACAACCTCTTTAGGAGGCATGTTTTCTTATTATCCACATTTTCCAAATGAGGAAACCAAGATACAGGAAGGTTACGTGACTTTTCCAGGGTCACACAGTTAGTAAGTGGCAGAGCTGTAATTGCCATTTGGCTCTTAATTTCAAGCTCTTACCCCTAAATTATATTTCTCATACAATGAAAGAGGAAGTGGGAGGTGGGAGTGTAAGTAGGGAGTAATAGGAAAAGACGTTGAGAAAAATAGGAACTCTGTTTAGATTAGGTGTATATAGAGTCATTGTATCTCTGAACAATGTAAAAAACAGCTAACCTATACAAATACTTACTGGGCTTTAAATTATGTTGAAATAAATATAGATCTAATGCAAATTGCAACAAGGCTTAATACCTATTTATGGCTTCAATGTGCTATATTATACTTTTCTTGTTTTACTTTTGTTTGGGAGAGCTTGATTTTAATTATTATAAAATAAAGTTCTACTACATGCTTAAAAAAAAGAAATGTTTTTAAGTCTGATTTTCAATTAGCATTACAAACAATACTGTAACTAGGGGGTAAAAATAAAATAAAGCAAGAAGCTCTGGAAATTTGCCACTATGCTAAAATGAATGGCCCAGAGGAAAATACCACTAAACAGGTCCTGGACTTCAAAAAAAAGATATATGAATAAAATTATTTTCAGTAGCATATAAAATTTACTTTACATAGTGTTATTTAAATAAGACTAATATGCTTTTGGATTTCTTTTGCTTGTTTTCTGCATAGTACACCTCATTTTTTGAGTTTAATCACCACCTAGAGTCTATAATGGACAAGGCATACATCTACAGGTAAAATATAACTCATTATAATGGGGGGGGTGAAAGGAGAGAAGCAAAGATATAGCATTTTTAGGCACATTTGGGGGGAATGTGACTGCCTCTTCAAGAAAAATGGACAATTTCAGAATTTTTGGCTATATAAAACATAGGGTTATGTTCTAAGACTGATTTGGATACCTTTTTTAAAATATTTTATTGTGTTTTTGGTGAAGGTTTGCACAGTAATTTAGGTTCTCATTCAACAATCTCTCCACAAATGGTTCAGTGACGTTCATTACATTCTTCACAATGCATGAACGTTCTCATTATTTCCATTCTGGTTGTTCTGTTTCCATTAATCTATTTTCCCTGCCCTCTTATCCTCTTATCTTTGTTTTAAGGTAATTGTTGACCATTTAGTCTCATATAGGTGTTTTTTTTTAAAAGAAGCACAGTACTTAACGGGTGATAATCATTATTTTGTAAGCCAATTTGTTATTTAGCCACAAGGTGATCTCAAGATTTAGTTTTGGTTCAGGATTTGAAGAGCTTCTCAGGGCAATAGTCTCAGGAAGTCCTCTAGTCTCAACCAGTCCAGTAAGTCTGTTCCTGTTTGTTTGTTTGTTTGTTTTTAGGAATTTGAGGTTCTGTTCCATATTTTTCTCTATCAGGGTCCATCTGTTGCGGCCCTAATTAGAACGATTGGTATTGGTAGCCAGACACCATTTGGTTCTTCTGGTGTCAGGGTAGATGAGGCCATGGTTCAGGTAGACAATTCGTCCTATAGACTAGTTTCTTCCTTGAGTCTTCGGTTTCCTTCTTTCTCTTTTGATCCAGATGGGTAGATACCAATAGTTGTAGATTTGGATACTTTTTAAGTGAGATGAAAGTATAAAAATCATATTAGATTTAGAGGAATATAAAAAAAAAAAAAAAAACCATTTCTGTCAAGTCAATTCCAACCCATAGCAACCCTATAGGACAGAGTAGAACTGCCCCATAGGGTTTCCAAGGAGTGGCTGGTGGATTCGAACTACCAGCCTTTTGATTAGCAGCTGAGGTCTTAACCACTGAGCCACCAGGGCTCCTAGATGAATACAGAACTAAAATGAAAATAGAACTTATTACCTACTTCAGTCAGAACAAGTAGAGAAACATGTCCTTTCACAAGTAGATTTTACATCTGTCTCATCATAATTTATCCCTAACCTGAAGCTCATCCATTTGCTGTTCTGAACTTCACTTGCACAGAGACCTTTAGTCAGGCTTAATCGTAGCATAAAGCCCATAAGCTTTTCAGAGATACCCATCTGAATCAGTGTGGCATATTTTATGGGACTTGAACTAAAAAGGGGACCCTTGAGGACATGTCTTTCATGGAGTTGACTCACACCATCTGTGAAAAGAGAAGATATATCTTTTTTTTTTTTTTACACTCTTGTCAGTCCCAGTCAAGACACTGTAGTCTGAAAACATGCAATGACACCATCATTTTATACAGCACTAATTAGAGCTAAAGAGCCCTGGTAGCACAGTAGTTGAGCACTTGGCTGCTAACCCAAAGGTCAGCAGTATGAACCCACTAGCCACTGTATGAGAGAAAGATGTGGCAATCTGCTTCCTTAAAGATTTACCACTTTGGAAACCCTGTGGGGCAGTTCTACTCTGTCCTATACGGTCACTATGAGTCACAATCGACTTGACGGCAATGGGTTTGGTTTTTTTGAATGAGAGCTAACAGTTCTCAGTCTAAAGCAAGGGGGTTCGATGGAGACTTTAAGGAAAAGAAAATGTTAAAACAGACTGCATTCCAGGAATAACCTGAGTCCTTACTTTGCCTTTATTATCTTTGACAGGGTCATTCGAACAACTGGATACTTGCTGTTTATTCTGCACATTAATACCTGTATTTATTACTGGGCTTCAAACTATGAAGGAATTGGCACCACTAAGTGGGTTTATAATGGTGAAGGAAATAAGTAAGTTTTAATTTTAAAAAAATTTTTTTTGTTGATTCTTCTTAACGTTTTGTTTCAGTGTAAAGGTTTTCTTAAGCCAGTGTTTTTCCAACGGCAAGTCACAACCCACTGTTGTCGTGTGCCGTCGAATTGATGCTGGCTCATAATGACACTACAGGACAGAGTAGAACTATCCCATAGGGTTTCCTAGGCTGTAATCTTTATGGGAGCAGATGGCCAGGTCTTTTCTCCCATGGAGCATCTGGTGAGTTTGAACAGCTGACCTTTAGGTTTGCTACCAAGTGCTTATCCGCTGTGCTACTAGGGCTCCTTCACAATCCATTAAACCAACCAAAACCAAACCCATTGCCATTGAGTCGAATTCTGACTCACTGCGACCCTATAGGACAGAGTAGAATTGCCCCATAGGGTTTCCAAGGCTGTAAATCTTTACAGAAGCAGACTGCTGCATCTTTCTCCCAAGGAGCAGTTAGTGGGTTCGACCCATTGATCTTTTGGTTAGCAGACGAGTGCTCAACCACTGTGCCACGAGGGCTCCTTTGCAACCTATTAGTGGATGGTAAAAACTATTTAGTAAGTCAGTATATTTTTTAGTGAAAGAGGGTAGAGTAGAATAGAATAGAAAATATCAGAGTTCATCATACACAGTACTGGTAAGTATTGTTTCATGAAACATTTATTCCAGGTGTGTGTGTGTGTGTGTGTATCCTGGGTTGTCCTGTGAAGCACATTTCTCACTCTGGGCATGATCAAAAAAGTTTGAAAGTCTCTGCTTTACACAACTGAGTGGTAAGATAACTTTTAATAATGCCAGTGCTGATTACTAGTAATGAACAATGTTAATTATTTGGAGGGCAGGTGCAGTGGCTAATTAGTTTACCACTGAAGGGTTTTATGGGTTTATGAGTCAGCTATAACCACTAACTCAATTAAACACTTAAAGAGTAACAAGGATCATAAACTAAACTTGACAATTAGGTATGCAAGTGTCCCAGGAATAAAAGAGATCATTTGAAAATTTTAATGCAATAGAATCAGGACTCAGTAATGGCAAGATTCCACTGGGTTATTTAATAGTGAAATTTCCTTCTGTTAGATACAAGGGCCTAGCATAAACTAGACTTCACTAACTTTCTCCTCCAATGAAATGACATTGAGCATATTATAAGGTAATGTCCTTACTGGAAAAGAAAAGGTACCAGCGTTACTTTGAAGGGAAACTCAGGGCAGTCTTGGGAAAGAGAGCAATTATAGGACAGAGCAAACAGACTTAAAATACCTTACAAAATTATACACTACCTAGAGTGAATTGGATGTGTGAGAGAGATCATAACAACATTTCTGGAATTTTAACCAGAACTGATTTTAAAGTCAAAAAGACCTATTTATGAGAAAAAAAAAAAAAGAAAAAGAAAATCTATTCCTGGAAAGTTTGTAACCAAACCTGTAAATAATTTCCTTTAGAATGTGGATTCATTTAATTAAAGTATGTATTTAGTTCAATAAAAATAACTAATTTGGATAGAAAATGAGTGAGATCTCACTACATTAAATATTGCCTAAATGTGAGCATGTAATTCAACATTATTAGGTGCCTGTTTCTATTTAATCCCTGAATCCAGAGACATAGCCATTTTTATCAGATTAGCAAATCAATATAGGGTTGCATCATAATGCTTTCCAGAAAAAGTGGGCTATTAATCTTTTCACACTGGATGCCTCTTTGCAGTTTCTAGGGATCTATCTTATTCCCAGTGTCTAGAGCATTGCTAAATATATAATGTTGTTGTATGCCATCGAGTTGATTTTCGACTCATAGTGACCCCATGTGACAAAGTAGAACTGCCCCATAGGGTTTTCTAGGCTGTAATCTTTACAGGAGGAAATCATCAAATCTTTCTCCTGCAGAGCTGCTGGGTGGGTTCGAATCACCAACTTTTCAGTTAGCAGCCAAGCAATTAACCATTGCACCACCAGGGCTCCTTAAATGTAGACAGATTAGATAAACAGATACATTAAAAACACAAACAAACAAACATACTTGTTGCCATGGAGTCTATTCCAACTCATAGAGACCTATAGAACAGAGGAGAACTGCCCCATAGGGTTTCCAAGGAGCAGCTGGTGGATTCAAACTGCCGAACTTTTGTTTAGCAGCCGAGCTCTTAACACTACACCACAAAGGGTCTGGTAGATACATAGATGCATAGAGACAGAGAAAGAGACTTAGATATAATAGACCCTCAAAATATGTTATGTGTTTGAGTAAGGCAGGAAGAAAGAGAGGGAGGGAGAGGAAGAAAGAAAAGAAAGAAATCTTAGCTTCAACCCATAAAAAACTTAAAAGAGTGCTTGTATTTTAGAATTCTGATTCCAGCTATATCTCAGATCAAATATATTCACTAAAATACAAGATAAATTGCTTGTTGTAAATTTTGCTATAAAATTACTCACTGTAATACTTATTATAATATAAATTGCTGGTAAATTACAATTAAAATAGCGTTCAGTGATTCCTAAATTCTCTAGAAAATAAGAAGCTTCTCCAAAGGCAAAACTAAGTACTGAAGCTGGAGGTAAAGTAGGACATGAGCAGACATAACTACTAAAGAACAAAAATAAGAAGGATAACTTCTTAATCAGAAAAAAAAAAAAAGAATAAGAACATTTTAAAAGAGGCGGAGCCAACATGGCACTATAGACAAAAGCACCATGCCATCCCTCCATAGCAAAGACCCGAAAAACTAAGTAAACAGAGACAAATGTAAATCATGCAACCCTAAGTATCAAATGAAGAGATAAAGAACTCAACCAAGCACCAAATGGACTAAGAAATTTACAGAGAACAGAGAGGGAGGAGAGTTACGAGCTGAGGTCCACTATCAGCTAATGCAGCACAGATCCACCATCTTGGACTCCTGTTAGAGATCAGTGGACAGGGAGTACAGAAAAGCAAATTCACAGAGCTCTTAGCAGGAGACAAAGCACCTGGTAACCAGAAAGACAAGCTTTCCCACCCCCCACCCTGCCTCCCCCTACTTGACTTTTGCCACTTCCAGGCTGGCTGAACCATGGCTTCCCAGTGGACCAATTTGCTGCTTCCTAGAGGACTGATCCTCCACTTCCCAGCAGGCCACAGCACAGGATGCACCAGTTCTGTGCCACACGGATTCGCACCACCCACACTGGCCAGCTTCTTCACTGCCATTTCTTTGTTGCTGGCGTTGCTTTTTTTGGTTTCTTCCCTGCCTCTCACCTCCTCCTCCTCCTTTCTTTCAAACACCTGACTTTATGTTCCATTTTTACTTCTTCTTGACAGACTGTGAAGCACTGCTCAGCTGGGGAACTGTTCCCCGGTCCGCACAGCCACATTGGTGGGATCCCTGGGGGCTTTTTTGTTTGTTTTAGCTTTCTTTTTTCCTTTTTATCTTCCTTCATTGCTCGGTTATTCATCTCTTTCTTCTTACCTTCTTTTCCCGTCTCCTAAATACCTGGTGCTGTATATCATCTCCATCCATTCTAGCCAGACTGTACTGTGCAGCTTGGGAGCCACTTCCCCGGTCTGTGCAGCCTCACCAGTGGGATCCCTGGGAGCAATTTATCTTTAATTTTCATTTTTTTACTATATTTTTATTTTTGTTTTTCTTCATTTCTCAGTTTCTTGTCTCTCCACTTCAAGTGTAAGCTCCCTCAACAATTTTTTTTTTGTTTTGTTTTGCTCCTGTTTCTCTCTCTCTCATCTTTTCCTTACCTAACCTAGCTCCACATATCATAATCTCCTTTTCCCCCTCATTCCTGCCTATCTGCACCACGTGCTGAACATTGCACTTCCAAGCAGAATGGTCACAGCCTACCAGAACCTGCCCTGAAATGAGCCCCAGCTCACATTGTCAACCCCAGTATGTTCCACAAACAACACATCCCAGAAACTCACCTTCACCTGGATCTGCCCTGCTGCATCATAGCTGAGTGATTGGCTTTTCCCATTGGACAAGGAGGTGAAAAATATCGTGTCCACAAATGAGGAAACAACAAAGAGCATACAGCCCACCTGCTCAGACATAACCAAATAAAACAAAAAAGCAGGACAAAACAAACAAATCTACAATCAATAAATGAAGAAATTACTGAATGTTCAAAAGACAACAGAAAATATCAAAACATATGAAAAAAAGGAAAGAATGGTTCCAGTAGAAGTCCAAAATAAAACACCAGATGACTTTCCAGTAGAAGAAAAGCACTAAAACTACCTGATAGGGAATTCAAATCTCTAATATTCTGAGCTATCCAAGAGTTGAAGCAAAAAGCAGGCAAAAATGAGGAAAAATAGACAAATTCATGGAAAAGGCAGACAAAATCATAGAAAAAAAAAAAAGACCAAAAAAAGGAAGAATTTAGGAAAATAATACAGGAACAAAATGCCAAAATAAATTCACACGTAGAAATCAGACAAAACAACAATTAGATATCCAAAAGATAAACAACAAGATTTTGGAAACGGACAGTGTTGTAGAAGGGCTGAAGAACAGGTTTGAAACAAGGGAAGACAGGATCAGCGAAACTGAAGACAAACACTTGGGTACACTTTCTTTGAGGAAAAATCAGAAAAAAAGAATGAAGAAACTCTGAGAATTATGTGGGATACAATCAAAAGCAAAAATCTGCAAGGGATCAGAGTTCCAGAACAGGGTGAGAAAATGGAAAACACAGAGAGGATTATTGAAGAACAGCTGACAGAAAACTTCCCTAATATCATCAAGGATTAAAAGCTGACCATTCAAGAAGCCTAAAGAATTCCATATAAGACAGACCCCAAAAGAAAATCATCAAGGCATATCATAATCACACTCGCCAAAACCAAAGACAAAGAAAGAATTCTGAGAACAGCTCGAGAAAAACAAAAAGTCACGTACAGAGGTAAAACAATAAGACTAAGTTCTGATGAATCGGCAAAAACCATGCAAGCAAGAAGGCAATGGGATGACATATATAAAACCTTAAAAGAAAAAAATTGCCAACAAGAATAATGTATCCTGCAAAACTCTCATTCATCTGTGATGGTGAAATTAGGACATTTCCAGATAAACCGAAATTAAGGGAATATGTAAAAACCAAACTAAACTTACAAGAATTATTAACGAGAGTCCTTCAGTTTGAGAACAAACAGCATCAGATGACAGCCTGAATTTAGGAAACAAGATAGCACCAGCCAGATTCCGCCCTAGGAAATGAACTCTCAAGGAATGTTCAAAACCACAAGATTTACAACAGGGAACAAGACTGGTTAATCTGTAAATGACAACAACATCATAACAATAAAAGGGGGAATAAATGACATAAGCACAGAACTTTCTAATAGAGAGAAAGGTAAGGCGATACTGAGTAATAATAGACTGGTTCAAACTTAGGAAGATAAGCGTAAATTTCAAGTAACCACAAAGAAAGTTAACAAACCTACTCATCAAAATGAAGACGAAAAACATAAAGTCTCAGTAAAAGCAACATCTACAAAAAAAAAGAAATGAAAAAAAATCCACGAACAAAAGGAATTAAACACAGGAGAGTAAGAGGAACAAAAAAAACATCAGCACCACAAAAAAAGCACCACAAAATGACAGCAATAAACTCACACCTATCAATAATTACACTGAATGTAAATGGCATAAATGGACCCATAAAGAGACAAAGAGTGACAGAATGTATTAAAAAACAGGATGTATCAATATGCTATCTACAAGAGACACACTTTAGAAATGAAGACATTAATTTATTAAAAATCAAAGAATGGAAAAAAATATATCAAGAAAATAGCCAACAAAAGAGAGCTGGAGTAGCAATACTAATTTCAGATAAAATGGACTTTAAAACAAAATCCACCATAAAAGACAAAGAAGGGCACTATATCATGATTAAAGGGATGATGCAGGATGAAGACATGACTATAATAAATATCTACACACCCAATGACAGGGCTCCAAAATACATAAAACAAACTCTAATAGCACTGAAAAGAGAAATTGACAGTTCCACTATAATAATAGGAGCCTTCAGCACACCACTCTTGGTAAAGGACAGAACATCTAGAAAGAAACTCAGTAAACATACAGAAGGTCTAAAGGCCACAATCAGCCAACTTGACCTGATAGACATATATAGAACACTCCACCCAACAGCTGCAAAGTACACATTCTCTTCCAACAGACATGGAAAGTTCTCCAGAATAGACCACATATTAGGCCACAAGGCAATCCTCAACGAAATCCAAAACACTGATATGATACAAACTTTCTTCTCTGATCACAATGCCATCAAGGTAGAAATTAACAATAGGAAGAGCAAGGGAAAAAATCAATTACATGGAAACTGAATTACATCCTGCTTAAAGACTACTACATAATAGAAGAAATCAAAGATGGAATCAAAAAATTCCTAGAATCAAATGAGAATGTAAACACGTCATACAAAACCTTTGGGACACAGCAAAGGCAGTGCTCAGAGGTCAATTTATAGCAATAAATGTACACAGCAAAAAAGAAGAAAGGAACAAAATGAAAACATTAGCTACACAACTCAAACAAATAGAAAGAGAACAGCAAAACAAGCCTACAGCCACCAGAAGAAAGGAAACAATAAAGATCAGAGCATAAATAAATGAAATAGAGAATAGAAAAACAGTAGAAAGAATCAACAAAACCAAAAGCTGGTTCTTTGAAAGAATCGACAAACCATTGGCCAAACTGACAAAAGAAAAACAGGAGAGGACGCAAATAATCCAAATAAGAAATGAAATGGGACACACTACAACAGAGCCAACTAAAATAAAAACGATCATAACAGAGTATTATGAAAAACTATACTCCAAAAAATTTGAAAATCCAGAGGAAATGGACAAATTTCTAGAAACACACTACCTACCCAAACTATCATAAATTGAAATTGAAAATCTGAACAGAACCATAACAAGAGAAGAGACTGAAAAGGTAATAAAAAAAATGCCAACAAAAAAAAGCCGTGGCCCAGATGGCTTTACTGGAGAATTCTACCAAACATTCAGAGAAGAGGTTACACCAGTATTACTCAAATTATTTCAGGACATAGAAAAGGAAGGGATACTTCCAAATTCATTCTATGAAGCCAGCATAACCCTAATACTAAAATCAGGCAAAGATACCACAAAAAAAGAAAATCACAGACCAATATCTCTCATGAATATAGATGCAAAAATTCTCAACAAGATTCTAACCAATAGAATCCAATGTCATATGAAAAAAATAAAATACCACAACCAAGTAGGAGTCATACCAGGTATGCACAGATTGTTCAACATTAGAAAATCAATGTAATCCACCACATAAATAAAAGGAAAGAAAAGAATCACATGATCATCCCAATCGACACGTAAAAGGCATTTGACAAAGTCCAACACCCATTCCTGATAAAAACTCTCAATAAAATAGGTATAGAAGGGAAATTCCTCAACATAATAAAGGGCATCTATACAAAACCAACAGCCAACATCATTCGTAATGGAGAGAAGTTGAAAACATTCCCCTTGAGAACAGGAACAAGACAAAGATGTCCTTTATCACCACTCCTATTTAACACTGTGCTTGAAGACCTAGCTAGAGCAATAAGACAAGAAAAAGAAATAAAGGGCATACAAATTGGTAATGAAGAAGTTAAACTGTCCCTATTTGCAGATGGTATGATACTATGTATAGAAAACCCAAAAGACTCCATGAGAAAACTACTGGAACTAACAGAAAGATTTAGCAGAGTAGCAGGGAACAAGATAAACATATACAAATCAGTTGGATTCCTATTCACCAACAAAGAGAACGACGAAAAGGAAATCCGGAAAACAATACCATTTATAAAAAAAAAACTTAGTAATAAATCTAGGGATGTAAAAGATCTATACAAAGAAAACTACAAAACACTACTGCAAAAAACCCAAAGGGATCTACAATAAACGGAAAAACATACCATCCTCATGGATAGGTAGACTCAACATTGTAAAAATGACAATCCTACCCAAAGCAATTTACAAATACAATGCAATCCTGATCCAAATACCAACAACATTCTTTAAAGAGATGGAAAACTAATCATTAGCTTTTGATAGAAAGGGAAGAAGCCCTGGATAAGTAAAGCATTATTGAAGAAGAATAAAGTAGGAGGACTCTCACTACCTGACCTCAGAACCTACTCTACAGCTACGGTAGTCAAAACAGCCTGGTACTGGTACGACAGATACATTGACTAATGGAACAGAATCAAGAACCCAGGTGTAAATCCATTCATCAACGGTCACCTGATATTTGACAAGGGCCCAAAGTCCATCAAATGGAAAAAGACAGTCTTTTTAGCAAATGGTGCTGGCAAAATTGGAAGTCCATCTGCAAAAAAATGAAACAGGACCCATACTTCACACCATATTCAAAAACTAATTCAAAATGGATCAAAGACCTTAATATAAAACCAAAAACTATAAAGATTATAGAAGAAAAAAATAGGATCAACTCTAGAAAGCAATACACGGCATTAACAGGATACAAACCATAACTAACAACATACAAACTCCAGAAGATAAGTGGGGTCTTCTAAAAATTAAACACTTATGCTCATCAAAAGACTTCATCAAAAGGGTAAAAAAAGAACCTACAGACTGAGGAAGAATTTTTGGCTATTACAAATCTGACAAAGGTCTAATATCTAAAATCTAGACAAAAATCCAACATCTCTACAACAAAAAGACAAATAATCCAGTTAAAAAATGGGCAAAGGAAATGAACAGACACTTCACCAAAGAAGACATTTAAGCAGCTAACAGACACATGAGGAAATGCTTGTGATCACTAGCCATTAGAGAAATGCAAATTAAAACCACAATGAGATACCATCTTATCCTGGCATTACTGGCATGAATCAGAAAATAACAAATGTTGGAGAGGCTGCAGGTAGATTGGAATTCTTTTGCACTGCTGGTGGGAATACAAAATGGTATAACCATTTTGGAAAACAATATGGCACTTCCTTAGAAAGTTAGAAATAGAAATACCATATGATCCAGCAATCCCACTCCTAGGAATATATCCTAGAGAAATAAGAGCCGTCACATGAATAGACATATGCACACCCATGTTCACTGCAGCATTGTTCACAATAGCAAAAAGATAGAATAACCTAGATGCCCATCAACAGATGAATGGATAAACAAACTATGATGCATACACACAATGGAATACTATGCAATGATAAAGAACAATGATCAATCTGTGAAGCATCTCACAACATGGATGAATCTGAAGGGCATTATGCTGAGTGAAATAAGTCAATCACCAAAGGACAAATATTGTATGAGACCACTACTGTAAAAACTCATGAAAAGGTTTACACACAAAAAGAAACAATCTTTGATAGTTACGAGGGAGGGGAGGGATGGGGTGGAAAAACACTAAATAGACAATAGATAAGTGGAAACTTTGGTGAAGGGTAAGACAGTACACAGTACTGGGGAAGCCAGTACAGCTTGTTCAGGGTAAGGTCATGGAAGCTCCATGGACAAATCCAAACTCCCTTAGGGACCGAATTACTGGGCTGCGGGTTGTAGGGACCATGATCTCAAGAAACATCTAGCTCAATTGGCATAACATAGTTTATAAAGAAAATGTTCTACATTCTACCTTGGTGAGTAACGTCTGGGTTCTTAAAAGCCTATGAGCAGACATCTAAGATATTCCACTGGTCTCACCCCCTCAGGAGTAAGGAAAAATGAAGAAAACTGAAGACACAAGGGAAAGATTAGTCCAAAGGACTAATAGACCACAACTACCACAACCTCAACCAAACTGAGTCCAGTACAATTAAGTGGTGCCCGTCTACCACCACTGACTGCTCTGACAGGGATCACAATAGAGGGTCCCAGACAGAGGTGGAGAAAAATGTAAAACAAAATTCTAACTCAAAAAAAAAAAGACCAGACTTACTGGCCTGAGAGAGACTGGAGAAACCCTGAGAGTAGGGCCCCCAGACCCTTCTAGCTCAGTAATGAAGTAGTCACTCCAGAGGTTCTCCTTTTAGCCAAAGATTAGACAGACCCATAGGACAAAATGAGACTAAAGGGGAACACCAGCCCAGGGGCAAGGACTAGAAGGCAGGAGAGGACAGGAAAGCTGGTAATAGGGAACCCAAAGTCGAGAAGGGAGAGTACTAACATGTACTGGGGTTGTTAACCAATGTTATAAAACAATATATGTACTAACTGTTTAATGAGAAGCTAGTTTGTTCTGTAAACCTTCATCTAAAGTACAATTAAAAAAATTTTCTTTTCATTAAAAAAAAAAAAATTTAAAGAAACTGAATAAATCTGCCCCCATCCCCCACAAAAGGCAAAATTCAAGAGACATGGTTGAGGAGAAGTATAGAAAAAGCATGACAAATAGAAAGCATAAAGTAAGATGGTAGAAACAATTCAAAATATATGAATAAGCACAGTAAATTAATATGGGCTAAACTTATCAATTAAAGGAGATTTTCAATTAATATTAGTCAAAATAGACTTTAAAGTAAAAAAACATTTTAGGGAAAAAGAAGGTCGCCACATAATAATAAAAGTTTCAATTCATCACAAACATGTCCCAATTCTAAATATGCAGCTAATAAAATATAAGAATTCAAACAAATTCATCAGGCAAAAATTATTAGAATGAGGAGAAATTGACAAATATACCATCAAAGTGGGAGATGTCAACACACAATTATTGAAAGGTCAAGCAACCAAAAAAATTAGTAATGATATAAAAGATTTGAGAACCCAATTAACAAGCTTGATTTAATGGATAATGTCTTAGTTTCTTAGTGCTGCTATAACAGAAATACCACAAGTGGGTGGCTTTAATGAATAGAAATTTATTTTCTTACAGTTTAGGGAGAAAGGGATAGTAATCTACTTCCAAAAAATCAACCAATGAAAACCCTATGGATCAAAACCCTCTTTGTGCAGGGGGTGGCCATGAGTCAGGAGCAGCTAACAACAACAGAATTAGAAACAACCCATTCTTCTTACTCACTCGTGAAATACAAAAATGACTATTTTTTTAGGCCAAAAAACAAATTTCAATACATTTCATAGAACTGTAGTATCATACAGCCCATATTTTCTAATAATGGGGATGAACATTATCCCATTGGCCCTGTTCTGCTCGTTTGGGGCATTCTCACTCACAACCAAAGCTCCCATAACAGTGTTGCCAATTGTCAGGGATGCAGGTTGCCTTACCTGAAGAAAGAAAATGCTTTTAAAAACAACATTTCTACATTTATTTTAGGTAATTTGCATAAGACAATTGTTAATATAATTACATTTTCATCACAATTTTTAATCATCACCTGCTCCTCCTATTGCTTCATATTACCCTTTGACCTTGTAAACCAAGTTTTTGTAACACTTTTTACCTAAAGTGTTTTTTACTTAGCCCTTGTGATGGTCTGTAATGACCTATAAATTGAAGGTCATTTATGAAGGCCATTGGATTCGTAAACTTTGCCCTAGTTAGAATTAGCAGCAGATTGTGGGGAATAAGTAGAGTGTTGTGAATATTTAAAATCAGTCAAGTTTATTATTGTTCCATGAAACTTTCACCACCATAACAATGTCAATTGATTTCAATAGAAGGCAAGAAGGCTTTTTCATTTATACAGAGTGGATGATATCCTGTGAAATTTGACAAAAAATAAGAATGTTTAGGAAAACACACAAATAAGTAATTAAGGTTACTTGGATATTCAGAAATGTCCCCAATGTATTTATTTTCTGATAAAAATCTCCAATGTGCACAAGCCTCTTAACACATTCCTGACCCTAATCCCTAATGCATAGGTTCTTGGAGGAAACAGTAGAAGAGGCTGCCATGGGAATTCTGACTTTAGATGGGATAAGAAAGAAGTCAGAATTACTATACCTTAGTGCTAGGGGAATTTAGGATAATCTATACCTTTCATTTTCTAGGTGAAGATGAAGAGATCTAGGTATATAAAGGCATTTACTCAGGGTCCCCTAGATACCTGAGTTCAGACACTGCCAAAAGAAAAAAGAATAATGGTCTTTACACTACAATGTCTGGGAGGACACCCTTGGGATATAACAAGAACACACCATAGCAACGAGTTCAGTGGACCAGAAGAGAGATGGAGGGCACATGACAGTATGACAGGGAAAAGACTGGAAGGGGATTACACAGATGTGCTCGAAGCTACGGTTTTCCTATATTCTTATTTCAGTAAGTCTAGGCATGCAAAGGAGTCCCTGGAGCAAATGGTTAACATGTTCAGCTGCTAACTGAAACGTTGGAGGTTTAAGTCCACCCATGGGCACCTCAGAAGAAAGTCCTGGCAATCCAGGTACAGAAAACCAGCCATTGAAAACCCTATGAGACACAATTCTACTCTGACATACATGGGGTCACCATCAGTCATGATTGACTTGGCAGCAACTGGTTTAGGCATGCAAAACCATTCTATTCATTCATCTATGCATTCATTCATATTATTCAACAAACATTTTAGCTCATATTATGTGGTAAGCATACAAATACTGTCATCATGCAGCTTACATTCTAATAGGCCCATTCTCTCCCAAGCCCAGTGCTTCCAGTAATAAATTTGGGAGAACCTCAGACTAAGACAGATTGGGGTAGATAAGAAAGTCTACACATAAAGGTAGATATAGAATGCATAGTTTAAAGTTGTATTTCCCACTACATACCCACCATAATGGCTAAAATTAAAATGACTGACAATACCAATTGTCGAGGAAAGAACATGGAGCAACTGGATCTCTCATACATTGTTGAAGGGAATGTAAAATGGTACAACCACTTTGAAAAAAGATCTGATAGTTTCCTGTAAAATTAAATATGTACCTATCTTACAACTCAGAAATGCCAAGCCTAGACTGACCCGAGAGAAATGAAAATATATGTCCATAAAACGACTTGCACAAGAATATTCATAGAAGCACTATTCATAATAGCCCAAAACTGGAAACAGCCTCAGTATTCATCAACTGGAGACTAGATAAACAAACTGTGTTATATTCACACAGTTGATAGTACTCAGCCATAAGACAGAATGAACTACTGATACACACAACAGTAGATAAATCTCAAAATCGTTATGCTGACTGAACAAAAACCTTAGACAAAAGTGTACAGACTGTGTGATTTTATTTATGTGAAATTCTAAATAAGCAAAACTGATCTGTGGTGAAAAAAATTAGAACAGTGGTTGCCTCTGGGGCAGTAGTGGGGCAGCGATTCACTAAGAAGGGGCATGAGAGAACTTTCTGGAACAATAGTAATGTTCTGTATCTTGATAGGAGTTTGGATTACACAGGTGTATGCATTTGTCAAAATTCATAGCATAGTATACATAATATTTGTCCATTTTATTATATGCTCAAAATAAAAAACAACTATAAACAAATATTGAACTCTAGTTAAGAATATGTATTCTCAAATACTGTATTTAGGAGCAAAAGAATAATTTCTTTTGTAAGGATCAGAACAAAGCTGGTTCCTATGAGGCAGAAGTTAAAGATGTCCCAGATGTCCAACTTTTCCGAGCTGCTGTATCACTCTGTCAACTCTAACATCAACTACTCCCTCTCCTCTCAGTACTCTCCCTCCTGTCTTTGGGTCCCCTAATTCACTGCAAAGTGTCACAGAACTCAAGAACTGTATAAAGGAAGTGGATCACGTGGTTGTGAAGGCTGGCAAGTCCCAAATTCGTGGATCAGGCATAGGCTTCTCCCTGGCCCTTAGTCTCTGCCCAAAGGCACTCAGGTTTCTTACTCCATGGGCTGGAAAGCCCACTGCTTGGTCTCCTGCTGGTCTCTCCTCCCTTGGTGGTGGTGGGCTCTTCTCTCTGCTCTGGAATTGGCTCTCTTTTAAGGCAAGACTGACCAATCCCCTTGGTGGGCCACAATTAACTTATTTGCACAGCCCTGCTCAGTCACCTGTTACATGACCATGGCAAGAAAGGCCATCCTAAATAATTCATCACACCACAAGGAGAAAGCGTCTCCAAGTTACTTTGAAATGTACCCAAAAAAAGATGAATTAATGGATAGATAAATAGATATGTGACAAAGTAGGAATAATAAAATGTCAATAGGAGAATCTAGGTGGTGGGCATATGGGTGTTCACTGCAAAATTCTTTCAATTTTTTTTTTGTATGTTTGACATTTTCATAATGAAATGTTGGGGATAAGTTTCATGTCACTTTTTTTTCAGAACGAAAGGATGTCTAGCTTCACACTAATATGTTTTTTATGGTTTTATGTCAAATGTCGCTTTGTTTTAACTTGGAGTATACTTTCAGAGAGAGAGCCTGTTAGATAGTTCAGGAATTAAATCAGCCAGATAGAGAGCTTCTCCTGGAAAGATCTATCTGCCTGCGGTGTGAATATTAGAGGTGGACACACTTGACTAATTAAACTAATCCTAGAAAGATCAATGAGGCCATCTAATTAAATTACAAATCTTACCTTTGGTTGTGCATGTCTGTGTGTAAGACGTGACTGAGAAAAGAATCCCAAAATAAACCTCAAAGCATCAGGGCAGAAAACCTGCAATTAACATAGCACACTATTTAATATCTTAAGGAAAAAAAAAAAGTTGTAGGCTAACCCTTCAGATTTGAAAAATCATGCTAAAATCTCACATTTGATAGTTATTTTTTTTAATATCATAAATAAGAAAATGAGAGGGAATAATTCCTATGCTTGTTCCTGTTAGCACTACAGTGATAACATTACAGTGATCTTTGAGGGGACACTAATCCCAACACTTATAATAGAGTCAGAAGTGTGGAGAGTATAGCTCCGTTCCACTCTTCGGCAGTCAAATTGGGCTCAATAAACTTCCTTATTTTCAAAAGACTCACAGATCCAGTACCTGTGACCAAAATAAATCAGGTAATGGGAAATTATAAATTGGAATTTGAAAAGTTAAAAATGCAATCTTTAAAATGAATTTTGTACTTCTTCAAGGTGTTCTGTCTTTAATATCAAGTTCACTATAATATCATTAAGTCCAAGAAAGTCTGTTAGAAAAAAAAATTACAGAGAGGTAGTGTTTTTATTGTCTTGGCACCATGGTGTCCAAGCCTACTAAAGAATTATTTTTTCTTTTCCTATAAGCACTAGGTGGGGAAAAAAAAAAAAACCATGTCCTTCAAAAAGTACCAAGTTTCAAAATGAGTGATTTCCTTTTAGATCTGTTTGTATTTGAATATTGAATTCAACTACAGTTTGTTTCTTCCTTTAGAAACCTCAACCTCTTATTATCTGGAAGATGTGAAAATCTTAAATTATTTTTACAAAAAGAAAAAAGATCAGCTTATTTGGACTAATACACAGTTACTTAAAGTGCTATGGGTGTCTGTGGCACACCCAGGTGAGAAATAGAAGCCTTACTAGAGCACGATTCTGTAAAGGGTGATGCTCTTCTATGCTCTCTCTGGATAGTAGACCAACTAATTGGGACCCACCAAGTCTGAAAGCCTCTCTATAAGGCCCCAAAGAACTAAAGCAATGTTGAAAGAGAAGAACAAAGTAAGAGGATTCACTCTTCCTGATTTTAAAACATACCATACAGCTATAGTAATCAAAACAGCTTGCTACTGGTACAACAACAGACCAATGGATTAGAATTGAGAGTTCAGAAATAAACCCACATATCTATGGTCAACTGATTTTTGACAAGGGTGCTAAGTCCCTTTGATGGGGAAAGAAGAGTCTTTTCAATAAATGGTGCTGGGAAAATTAGACTTAAGCATGCAGAAAAATGAAACAGGAACCATGCCTCACACTATACAAAAAAACAAATTCAAAATGGATTAAGTATCAAAATGTGCAAACTAAAATCATAAAATTCTTAGAAGAAAAAGCAGAGGCAAGGCTGCCAGGTCTAGTTTTTAACAAACGGATTATCTAATATAATAACAAAAGCACAAAAAACAAAAGACAAAATAAATACCTGGAATCTCATAAAAATTAAAAACTTTCATTCATCAAAAGACTTTACCACTAACTAGATAGTAGACAACAATTGTCTTTAAGGGAAGGGAAGGACAACATACAATACAGGGGAAGTCAGCACAACTGGACTAAACCAAAAGCTAAGAAGTTTCCTGACACAACCAAACACTTTGAGAGACAGAGTAATTGGGGACCACGGTGTCAGGGGACATCTAGGTCAATTGACATAAAAAAGTTTATTAAGAAAATGTTCTGCATCCCACTTTGGTTGAGTGGTGTCTGGGTTCTTAAAAGCTTGTGAGTAGCCATCTAACATGCTTCCATTGGTCGCAACCCATCAGGAGCAAAGGAAATGAAGAACATCAAAGACACAAGGAAAATGTTAGCCCAAGAGACAAAAGGGCCACATAAAACAGAGACTCCATCAGTCTGAGACCAGAAGAACAAGATAGTGGCTGGCTACCACCAGTGACCACCCTGACAAGGAACACAACAGAGAGTCCCTGACGGAGCAGGAGACAAGTAGGGTGCAGAACTCAAATTCACATAAAAAGACCAGACTTAATGGTCTGAGACTAGAAGAGCCCCAGAAGACATGGCCTCCGGACTCTCTGTTAACCCAGAACTAAAACCATTAGTTTTCTTGGAAGTCAACTCTTCAGACAAAGATTAGACTGGACTATAAAACATAAAATAAAACTTGTGAAGAGTGTGCTTCTTAGTTCAAGTAAATACATGAGACTAAATGGGCAGCTCCTGTCTGGAGGTGTGATGAGAAGGCAGAAAGGGATAGGAGCTGGTTGAATGGACACGGGAGACATGGGTTGGGAAGGGGGAGTGTGCTGTCACATTATAGGGATTGCAACTAGGATCACATAACAATATGTGTATAAATTTTTGTATGAGAATTTAATTTAATTTAAAAAAAAAAAAGACTTTACAAAAAAAGTGAAAAGACAAGCTATTGACTGGGAGAATATCTTTGAAAACTATACATCCAACAAAAATCTAATAACCAAAATATATACAAAACTTTGACAACTTACCAACAAAAGGACAAATCACTCAGTCATAAAATGGGCAAAAGACTTGAATAGACATTTCACCAAGAGGACATTCAAATGGCCACCAACCACATGAAAAGATACTCAGTGTTATTAACCATCAGAAAGTTGCAAATCAAAAGCACAATGAGATACCATTTCACTCCAACTAGGATGGCTAATATTTAAAAAAAAGAAAAAAGAAATGTTGGCAAGGATGTGGGGAAATTGGAACGCTTATCAGTTGCTGGTGGAATGCAAAATGGTACAGCTGTTCTAGAAAACAGTGTGGCAGTTCCTCAAAAAAACTAAAAACGGAACTATCATATGACCCAGAATTCCACTCCTAGGTATACACCCAAAAGACTTGAAAGAAGAGACTCAAAGAGAGACTTATACACCAGTGTTCATTTCAGCACTATTCATAATAGCCAAAAGGTGGAAACAACCTAAATTACCATCAACAGATGAATGGATAAACAAACTGTGGTACATACATGCAATGGAATACTGTTCAGCCACTGGGAGAAATGAAGTCTTGATACATGCTACACTATGGATGGAGCTGGAAGACATTATGCTGAGTCAAATATATACTCACGTACTTCCATATAAGTATAGTCTCACTTATATAAAAAGACAAGAAAAGGCAAATATAGAGAACAAATTTTATTAGTGGTTACCAGAATGGTAGGAAGAGGGGGAGGGGGTTAACAGTGATGGAAATATCTCATTGATTAAGGCTAGGGTTGCACAGCCAATTATTGTAATTGCTATCAATAAGTTGTACACTTGTAAAAAGTTGAATTGGCAAAAGTTGTGTGATAGATATATTTACAATAATGACACAAAAAAAGAGTAGCTGCTAAGGCTGGTTGTGTACAACCAAGAACCTCATGGGATTTGGTTTCTTGGTTGGAGGTTTAGGATCATGATTTTGTGGGACATACCAGTTAACTGACCTAATAACATGTTTAGTGCTTCTGTTCTACCTCCTAGTACAATGTGTAGAGCCTGGGATCTTAAAAGCTTGCAAGTGGCCATCCAAGGCACAACAATTGGTCTCTATTCACCTGGAACAAAAGAAGAAGAAGGAGAGTCAGAAATAGGAGGAGGATATGGAATTTGTGGCTAATTGGCTCCATGAACAACTGCCTCCTCTGCCATGAGACCAGAAGAACTGGATGGTGCCCAGCTACCAGCTACCATTATTGAACATTTTGATCAAAGATTCCTTAGATGAATCCTGATCAAAAGAGGGGTAATGCAGAACAGAATTTCAAATTATTACAGACTCCAGACTTTCTAGAGTCATGGAGGCTGGATGAACCCCTGAAACTATTGCCCTGAGATAATCTTTAAACCTTAAATCAAAAATATCTCCTGAAGTCATCTTAAATCCAAACAATAGCTTAGCTTAACTAGTAAAAAATGTCTGCCTTGGGCATTACGCTCTTTTAAGAACTATCTATATGGGATCAAATTGACAACAGTAACTCAAAAGATTAGATAGGAAACTTAGGGGGTAGTGAGTTTGTGTTAATGGGGGAGGAACACCTCAGAAAAGGAGGGTAAGAAAGGTTACACGACTCAAAGAGTGTAATCAATGTCACTAAATGGTACATGTAGAAACTGTTGAATTGGTGTATGTTTTGCTGTGTATATTCTCAACAGCAACAAAATAAATAAAAGCTTCTCTATAATGATATCTGTAGACATTCTTTATACACAGGATATTTTATTAAAGATTCAATGGGAATGTCTGACCTCCAACTATGTGGTCAACATTATATGGAAAATACCCAAATAGTTTACCTAATCATGCACAAAAACTACTACACACATACACAAACTAAACACCAAACCAGTTGCTGTCCAGTTGATTCTAACTCATCGCAACCCCATGTGTTGCAGAGTAGAACAGCACTCCATAGGGTTGTCAAGGACATAAATTTTTGGAAGTAGATCACCAGGCCTTTCTTCCAAGGCACCTCTGGGTGGATTCGAAATGCCAACCTTCTGGTTAGTAGTCCAGCATTTAACCATTTGCACCACCTAGGGACCCCACACACATACACAGTGGAGTCCTAATACTAACTTCCATTCCCACCTCACTATGGGTTTCGTAAAACCTTCAGCTAAATGCATCTAAGTGAATGTTACATGTTCTCTCTCAATCCATATCATATTCTTTTCTGTTAGCCTGGTTCCCTTATCCTTTTCATGTCTGGGCTATAATAATCGCAGCCTCTCCATTTGCAATTGCTCAAAGTTAAGTACAAAATCTTTATTGAATATAGTTCTAAATATATTTGGTTTTCCTCAATACATAAATTACCTATTACACCCGAGAGTGATTTCCCTATTAAGATGGAATTCAGTTCTCCTCTGTCTCTGCCGTGTATACCTGATCAGTAATGTAATAGGATGTGGGTGGAAAAAATAAGGAGTGGCATTTACCTGATCTGCTTTCCATTAGTAAAAACAATTGAATATAAACTGTAAAGGACTTTGCCATCCACATAAATATCTTTGATCTCTATAATATTCCCCACGAATCACTAGTGTGGTAGTTTAAAGATGGTCTCAATTTTTTTCTGCTCCTATTAAAAGGCAGATTCAAATTTCCCTTCCCTTCAGTCTAGGTTGTCCTTAGTGACTAGCTTGACAAATAGAATGTGGCAATAGATTAAGACATTATGAGATTTCAGAGTTATAGGAAGCTTTGAAGCTATTGCCTGGGGAGCTATTGCTCTGGAGGAAATCAGCTGCTATTTAAAAAGTCCATCTACTCTGAGACTGCCATGCTGTAAGGAAGCCCAAGCTAGTCATGTTGAAAGGTTTCATGGAAAGAAAGGAATACCCAGCCAGGCCCTATTTCAACCATATCAGCCCAGGCCCAGACATGTGAATGAAGCCCCATTGGGCATTCTGAGAAAATAATGTGGAGAAGAACAGAGAAACCCAGCCAATATCCAGAACAAAAGCCCAACATATTTGGCGCCAGTCAAGTCCTCCCAGGTATCTCAAGCCATTCAAGTCACCCCATATGGGGGCCCAGTCATCATGAAGCATAGACGAGCCATCTCTGCTGGGCCTTGCAGAAATTTCTGACCCACGAAATTATGAGCCTAATAAAATGGTTGTTTTTACCACTAAATTTTGAGGTGATATGTTTTACAGCAAGTGATAAGTAGAACAAATAGTTAACCCCATCCTTAGGTTTTATTATTTAGTCATTTCACAATGTTTATCAAGAGGTTTTTATTAGCACACATGGTATTTGTCAATACTGTTTATAGCAAAAAAATATTGATTAGGAGAAATTTGTTATAATTTAGTAGTAATCTGCACTCCCAAGCAGAGTGGCATTTCAATGTTATAATAAAAAGCAAAATGTACGTCTTCTTTTTTCACAGGTATCTGAGATGTTATTATTGGGCAGTTCGAACTTTAATTACCATCGGGGGCCTTCCAGAACCACAAACTTCATTTGAAATTGTTTTTCAACTCTTGAATTTTTTTTCTGGAGTTTTTGTGTTCTCCAGCCTAATTGGTCAGGTAAATTGAAATGTGAATCACTAGATACATAATGCTGTCATTTTTGAAAGGCTAACAAGTATTTATAAACCTTATGGATGGAAAATCAAAACTTCTTTTACTGAATTTCATCTATTTTAATGAACTGGAGGATATAATTGGGTCAACATTGCCTTTCAATTTTTAAAACATTAAATCTGTCAGACTACTCCTGAAACCTTTAGCCAAATGCATCCAAGTGCATGTTACATATTCCCTCTCAATCCATGTCATATTCTTTTCTGTTGTCCTGGTTCCCTGATCCTCTTCCTATCTGGGTTATAACTATCTCAATCTCTTCGATTGCATTTGCTGAAAGTTAAGTACAGAATGTTTATCAATACTAAATTTCTATATCAATTACCTATTATGCTCAGAAGATCTGTCAGCAATGACAGTTAGCTTGGACTCCCAACGAAAGTCAAGTTTATAAGCTAATTTCTTACTTGGAGCTTCCTAAAAACCCTCAAAAACTCTTTTATTTATTTAAACTTCAAATATTGTCATAAAGTCACTGGGTTAAAAAGGACTTCAGAGATCATTTAAACCAGAGGTTACCAAATGCCATCTAAAATAATTAATGAATTCTTGGTTCATAAATATTTATTATGACATCTGCTCACCTTTATTCTCAAGGAATCATAGTCTAGTAAGAAAGTAAAATAAATACATACATAACTATATTGCAAGGTACTTGTCATTTGCAAAGGATACAGCCCAAAATCTTTGTGAATTCCCAAATACACAAGAAAAAAAACTCTACAGCATAGAATCTTTAGAAGTTATAATTTCATGAGAGATACTTTACAATCTACATGTTAGAGAACAATAAAGCCTTGTTGATATTTGCGTGCTGGTTGATGAATTAGGCTAAATCATGAAATGATTATTCCCACTAGGTAAATAATTTCTTCCCACTCACTACATTCACAGAAGTATGAATAAAACTCATGCTTTAACAAACTTTGATAATAAAAACTACTCTTTAAGACAGTTGGAGCTGCTCACAGATCGTCAAAACTCACATCCTACAGCCATGAATGTCAAGGATCTACTATACATGGCAGGTGTGGATTAACCAGTAAGCAAGGTATGCTCAGGCTTACTTGTGCTTACTTATGAATCTGTAGTGCACAATTTCACCTGTTTTTCACCACATTTGATAATTACTACAGATTGATGTTCCATGATGTGTTCCAGGCTAGGGAAGTAAGTGAGAATGTGAGAAGAAGAAAACGTGTCTCTCTCAGAGAAGAGAATCTTACAGTTAAAATATGATGATTAGGTTCAAGGGTATAGTCATTGGTGTGGTTGTATGTGGGAATATTGAATACATCAAGACAACCCAACATTATTGAATGCAAACTCATAAACATTCAGATTACTGACACTACACATTCTTGGGCCCAGCACGAATCAATAACGCTTTTAATTGTCCTTGGTTTCAAACTTAACACTCCAGTCTCCCAGCTTTAAGTGACTTGCTTGGAAAAGTGAGATTTGGGAATTGAGGTTGTTGAGGAATATTTGAAATAGTCACTGAGGAGTAAGTTAGAGACTCAAAAAGATGCATCCAGTTTGACTATTTCCATAGCTCCTTCTCAGCAGATACTTTCAATGATTGGAAGAGGCCATTGCCTCTGAAAGTGGAAGCTAAGGAATACATCACAATAAAGGAGCCATTTGAGCTGGACCTCAAAGAATGAGTAGTTTTTCTGTAAGCACAAAGGACTCAGCTACTAGAATGAATGAGCAAAGTCTCAAGAGTGAAGCCTTGGTTTTTCTCCCTATTATAAACCCACAGTCAAGGCAAATTTACAACCACTTGCTTCCCTCTATGTGAGAGGAAGAGTTTAGCTATATATCTTTTTTGTGCTGAGACCTTAAAGATCAGCTTTTAACCTAGAGTGGGTTTTTATGGCTGAGTTATAAACATCCAAGAACTAAAACCTGACAGTTCCTTAAGTATTGTCACAGCAGTAGATGATGCTTCAGTAATTTCAGCACATTTCAACTTCTACTGAATACTATGCCTTAAGCACAATGAGATTTGATTTTATCTGTCTAAACAACACAAAGGAAAGTACAGAGGTTGCAATTTCATGATGAATTGAGTCTATATAGTCAGCCACACTGGATAATCTATGAAGGATGCTTTCAAAGCGAGACTCAATGAAAGGGACTAGCCATTCTGCCAGGTAATTGCTCAACTTTCATTGCACATTCCTTGCATAAGCACAAGCTGTATAATTTTTTAAATGTGAACTAACATTTTTGCAATAATATACTAGTTTACAAAGAAAACTCATACGCATTATGTGACTGAATCCTCACAAAAACTTCACATGGTAGGTAAAACAGGTCTTATTGTCATCCTTATTGGGACAGAGAGAGGGTATTGATTTTCCCAATGTTTCATGGCAAGGATAAAATTAGAACCCAACATCAATGTATTTAAAACCAAAGAGTCAGTGCATTAGAAGAGAATTGATCATGTGAGAACAGTTAAATTCAACTGAATTTTTAATAACTTTTCCCATTTCTCTGCTGGGTGTGGAGTGACCATTTTTGTGGTTTTAGATGCGAGACGTAATTGGGGCAGCCACAGCCAATCAGAACCACTTCCGCGGCTGCATGGATCACACCACTGCCTATATGAACACTTACTCCATTCCCAAAAAAGTGCAGAATCGGGTTCGGACGTGGTATGAATATACATGGGACTCTCAAAGAATGCTAGGTAGGCATAGCATATACATGTAACGTAATAAAATTTTTGTCTGCTAGAAGCAGAAACTGGTTGGATTTGAACCAAAAGAAAAATAATTAGATGATCTTTAAAATCATAAATTTAATACTATGGGATTCTTTTTTTAAATATTCAGCTATCTTATGCTAGTTATGCAAACTAGGTGAAGGCTAAATTGTATCCACTGCCTACTAGATGCTAGGTATTACATATGTAATTTCATATAATCTTCATGAAGAAAAATGGAGGAGGAGGAGAATAATCAGGCAAATTAAGTGTCATCAACCTCTTTGTAGTCACAAGGAAATGGAGGTTCTTAACTAAGAAATTTGGCCAAGGGCACACATCCTGCAAATGGAACTGCAACTCAAACCTCCTGCGTCTGTTCTCCAAAACCCTTGCTCTTTCTGGAACATCACACTCCCTTCCGGAGCACAGTACTCAGAACAGCAGTCCTTCCGGCCACTCCCATCCTGCTGCAGGAAGCTCAATTGCTTCTAAGAGACCCTAGAGAATTAGTGGTGTCTGTTACTTGAACTGGGGAGCCCTGCTGGTGCAGTGGTTAAGAGCTGGGCTGCTAACCAAAAGGTCAGCAGTTCGAATCCACTGAAGCTGTCCTTGGAAACCCTATGGTGCAGTTCTACTCTATCTTATAAGGTCGCTATGCATTGGAAACAACACGGTGGCAACAGATTTGCTTTGATTGGTTATTATTTGTCGAAGAAGGAGTCCTGGTGTGAGGTGGTTAAGCACACAGCTGCTAACCAAAAGTTGAGTGGTTCAAACCCACCAGCTGTTCCACAGAAGAAAGATGTGGCAGTCTGCTTCTGTAAAGATGTACAGGCTTGAAAACCATATGGGGCAGTTCTACTCTGTCCTATAGGGTCGCTGTGAGTAGGAACTGACTCCACAGCAATGGGTTTGGTTTTGGTTATTATTCGTTGTTGTTGTTGTGCGCTGTGGAGTGATTCCGACTCATAGTGACCCTATAGGACATAGTAGAACTGCCCCATAGGGTTTCCAAGGAGCAACTCATGGATTCGAACTGCCAACATTTTGGTTAGCAGCTGAGCTCTTAACCACTGTGCCTCCTGAATCCAGAATGACCAAAACCTCATGCTTCTCTCTTGAGCTCCTAAAGCTATTCCTGAGGGTATTTCAATGGGGAGGAAAAGCACCAAAAAGAGTGATGGCAGGCTCCTTCCCTCTCTCCCTTGAGCAGCAGTAGATATTGCTCCAACTCCTTGGTTTGAGGAGGTATCTAAAGACCAACAGTCCTCAGAAACAAGGAACTATGTTATTTTACAGAGATTTTCATCTTTAAAATCAATACTGAAATCAAAATAAGGGTATGATATAACAATTTTTTTCTTTTTTCTGAATATAAGACAAATATCAAAAATAATCAACTCTCAGAAGCCCTAGGCATATTAGATACTATCAATGGGCAGTTTTGCTTATGGAATACTTTATTAGCCTGCAGGCCTATTCTTTAATTTGAATTCACGTGTAGAAAAATCTTTAAAGTATTCATATTGATCACTGAGTTAATAAGAAAGTAAATAACAATAATTTGAATTTAGTCACCTAGCACATTTCTTCTTTGGATTCCATTCCCTGCTGAGCTACCTACTAACTATGCACAATCACTTACAGCCTGTCTGAGCTTCAGTTCTGTTTATCTTCTTTCTGCAAAATGGGAATGATAACACCTACCCTTAGAGTTGTCATGAGGGTCAAATAAGATAATGGATATGCAAGCTTTCAAATGCCACATGGCTCTCATTGTTATTATTTGCCACCCGTCAGATGTTATGGCTGGAATCAGTAGAAGCAGAAGACAAAACCTCGATCTTTTTCCTGTCCCAGCTTATTCACTGGCCTTTGTCCCATGATCATTAAGCATTGTATCTAAATTTTAGCAAAAAAATAGTGTTCTAGAATTATTAAATAAACATGTCATCAATGGGGCACTGGTGGTGCAGTGGTTAAGAGCCCAGCTGCTAACCAAAAGTCAGCAGTTCAAATCTACCAGCTGCTCCTTGGAAACCCTATGGGGCAGTTCTATTCTGTCCTATAGGGTCGCTATGAGTCGGAATTGACTTGACGGCAACAAGGGTTTTTTTTGTTTTTTTGTTTTTCATCAATTACTAAAATAAGTCTTTTCTTTCAGAACGTATTTGCACTATTGTGATTAGGTGTGTATGTTCAATTGAAGTAATGGAAATACAGCATTAGATGCATCTTCTGTTTATAAAAATTGTTGGTGTTTTGCTTCTGTTACTTTGAAAATTTTTCTGCTTGTACTGTAGTGACTTATTTCATTAACCATTCTGCTTTGTGGCCTGATGTGTTTATCTTTTTGAAGATGAGTCCGATCTGCTTGAGAACCTGCCCTCTACAATGCAGTTAGCCCTCGCCATTGATATGAACTTCAGCATCATCAGCAAAGTCGACTTGTTCAAGGCAAGTGCCTCTACAAGTAATAGAAAGACAAATGTATCAGTTTCTCTGTAGAATCTAAGCTCTTCCTTTATGCAGCATTTATGATTTTTTTTTTTTTTGCATGATGTTTTAACAGAGTTAAAATAACCTGGAGAATTTATGTGGAATTAAGGAGTTAAATAAATTACAAGTCTCTCTTCAGCAGACGACTTATTCTTTAGAAGCCTCTCTCCCCTAATTGGTGTCAAAGAAGAAGAGTTCTTCAGACTCTTCTAGCATTAATTTAAATATAATTAAACTCTACAGCTCTACATCTTTGTTAGTATGCGCGTCATCTCCCGTTTATGAGTGTGCCTTGGCGACACATGCCAAATCAGGCCCAGATTAGCTCTGGATTGGCCTGACAATCACAGAATCGTGCCTAATCATGTTTCCTGTTAAAAATGCCTTGGATTTAAACTTCTAAGATAGCCAAATTTAAATTTAGAAGCTTTTTATTTTCAGGAAAAAAATGCATTAATTTTTTAAACTCTTAAATGTTTTTAATTTTACTAGCATCTTCTTTATGCATTATGTTACATGTAAATTTTCTCACCTAAAACTTAATTCTGTGCATGGCATTCACTGATTCATCTATTCAATCAATCCATTCAACAAATATTTATTAAGTTCCTACTATGTTCTATGCATCATTTTAGCCACTGGAAATACAACAGTTGGGAACATGGAACTTAAATTCCAGAAGAGGGGAAGAAAAAATAAATATATAACATGTGCAAAGGTGATAGGGTCATGAACAAAATCAAGCAGGTAATAAGGAGAAATGAGAGGTCCCTAGGTAGCATAAACAGTTTGGGTTCAACTGCTAACCTAAAAGTTGGCAGTTTGGACCCACCCAGCAGTATCAAAGAAGAAAGGCCTGGTGATCTGCTTCTGTTAAGATTATAGCCAAGAAAGCCCTATGGAGCAGTTCTACTCTGTAACACATGGGGTTGCCGTGAGTTGGAAGTGACTCAATGGCAACTGAAAACAACAGAGGAATGGGGGGTGGTACTGATCATGAAATGCCACTATGATGTAATGCATTTGAGCAGAAGACTCACAGAAATGAAAGAGTGAGCCATGCAGACAGGAGGCAGGAGGGAGTATTCCAGGAGGATGGACCAGCTGAAGCCTTGAGCTGGGGAACACACTGCAAAGAGGCCAGAGTGCCTGGAGAAGAGACAGAGTGAGGGAAGGCAAGAGTAGTCAGAAAACGGTGGCTGAGGGGAGGGGGCAATTTAATGTAGGGCCTTGGAGGCTATGGCTGTACTCTGAGACATAAAGCCACTGAGGATCTTGAGCAGAAGGTAACAAAGCAGAAATCAGTTTGAAAAGGATCCTTCCTGCTACATGGAGAATAGACCTTAGGAAGCCAGTGTGAGGCCAAATCAGAGTTATCCTAACAGCCTGGGGAGGAGAGGATGGTGACTGGACCTAGGATAGTGGCAATAGAAATGTTGAGAAGTAACCAAATGTTGGATGTATTCAAAGGAAGAGCCCACAGTTTTTGCTGTTTAGTTGTGTAAATAGGAGAAAAAAAGGAGTCAAGGATAACTCAAGAAATTAGGCCTGTGCAACAAGAGGAACAAAGATAACATTTGCAAGATGGGAAATTTTAGAGTAAATGCATATTGATGGGGGTAGGAAACAAATCTTTGTTTTTGGATGTGTTAGTTGGAGGTAAATGTTAGACTGCCACGTGGAAATGTCATGTAGGCAGTTTGATTTATAAATATGAGTTCAGAGGAGAGGTCCAAGCTAGAGATATAAATTTGTATTAGCATTTTGATGAATTTTAACCCATGGGACTGAATATGATCTCCTACAATTTAAGTGTAAAGAAAAAAAAAGAAGAAGTTATAATGCAAGCAGAAATATATGCCTTGAAAATACACCATCAGTGTCCTTGGGAATAAGATAAAGAAGCAGAAGCTGGGTAATAGAATGGTAGATAAAATCACTCCCAATGTTAGGTTAACCAGCAACGCACGGGATAATAGAGTAGGTAAGTATCCTAGGACTCTTTTCCTTCATCGTGTCCTGTTCTAGATTTCCATCAAGATTTTGATGAATACATAAAAGGTGTGATTTTCAAATTGGCAGATGACACAAAGTAGAAAGGAATAGTTAACGTGTTCAATTACAAAATTTAAAATTAGCTCTCAATACTTTAAACCAATGAGCACAGCCAACAAAACTAATTTCGACAAGCTTAAAATTGTGAACTTTGGTACAAAGTTAAAATATTACAAATACTAACAGAGCAATAATTAGTTTTATAATAATTCTTATTTTTTCAGACCTGAGAATTTTAGTTGACCTCAAACTCCATTAAGTCAAGAGTTATATATGAGGTTGCTCTAAATTTTAGGATAGTATTCTTTTCCTTGATTATTTCAACTACATCTGGGTTAATATATCAAATTGCAAATAATCAGTTTTAAGAAGGACCTCGACAAATTAGAGTATCTTCCAGCCTAGGGAATGTAGGGTTGAGTAGTGGACAAAAGATCTAGTAAAAGGATGGTCTTACAAGATTATTCTATGATGGTGGAAATCAGATCAATGATTGTCACTAGTGGGTAGTGGGGATGGGGATATTGACTGAGAAGAGGTATGAAGAAACTTTGTGGGGTGATGAAAACATTTTATGTCTTGCTAGGGAAGTCACACAAGTGTATGTATTTGTCACTATCATCGTCTGTCAGTTTGTTGTACTATGGTGGCTTGATTGTTGCTGTAATGCTGGAAGCTATACCACCAGTATTTCAAACGCCAGTAGGGTCACCCACGGTGGGCAGGTTTCAGCAGCGCTTCTAAGACTAAGACAGACTAGGAAGAAAGACCCAGTGATCTCCTTCTGAAAATTAGCCAATAAAAACTCTATGGATTACAATAGAATATTGTCTGATATAGTACTGGATGATGAGCCCCCTGGGTTGGAAGGCACTCAAAACACACAGTGGCCATAACAATGAACTTGAGCATACCAACTACCTTGAAGATGGCACAGGACAGGGCAACATTTCATTCTGTTGTACATAGAGTCACCATGAGTGGGAGCTGACTTGTAGGCAACTAATAACAGTTTCAGCTCCATTTTCAATTTCTAATGGAAGTTCTTCCAAAATAGAAGCTCCTAGTGAAGCAGAAACATAATGGAATGTGTACAAGCAGAGGCTTATGGCCTGCTGTCAGGAAGACTTCAGAATGGATTCCTACATTGGTTACCAGATTCGTCTAGATAAATGGTTTTCAAACTGCAGCTTGCAATCCATTGGAGGATCAGGAATTCAGTTAAGTAGGTCTCAATTAGGAGATAAAATAGAAGAGAAAATATCAGTTTTCCTCACACATAAGTGTATGTATTATCTTATGAAATTTCTGTTTCTATTATTTATTTTTAAATACACATACATATATATATTTATGTGTGTACTAGACACACTGTAAATGAATGTCTAACTGTAGATTATGGTCAAAAATATGAAAGCCACTAGGCTAAATTATCTAACAGTGTTTAAAATGTTATAAAACTCTTCATAATTAATATCTAGTGTAATTGAGAGTAAGTGAAAATTAGCTCTTTTCTAAAAAAAAAAAATGCTTTAAGTTAGATGCCAATGACCTTTATGGGATTTTCTCTGATTTCAGAAGTTACCAGTTTTCAGCCTCATAGTTTTTTCCTTTGCTTTTACATATACTTATGGAAATTCATAAAATTAGCATCATCTGATTTTAAAAAAAGGTTAAATCTTCACATCTTGCTAACATTGTGTATAAACTTAGATTCATTCTTTCCTGACATTTCCCTTAAAGATGCAGTGCCTTCCAGAAAGAACCCATTTCCATTTATATTTCTGTTAAATAAAAAAAGTTATTTTTCTTCTAAAGCCAAGTAAAGTAGAAAATAAGTAGGTAAGGAATCTTTCAAAATTTATTTTCATGGATACAATCTCAGCAGTCTATACTAATCTGTAGTTTCTTTGGGGAGGAAATAGGCTGTATAGTGATCTTACACCTTTATCTCATAAATTAAGCCCAAATGATTTTGTGTTGCTTCTGAATCAAGCTCACGAGAGCCTCCTATGTATCCAGGGGAGCTGGGTAAGAATGTGCAAAGGAGGTAACATCTGAGGTATGTGTGCCAAGAAGGATGCTTAGGAGTTGTTTGAGGTTAAATTTTATCCCCTCAAAAGAGATGTTGAAGCCTAACAAACAGTACCTGTGAATGTGACCTTATTTGGAAATAGGGTCTTTGAAGATGTTATCAGTTAACATGAGGTTATACTGGAGGAGGGTGGACCACAGTCCAGTATGACTGGTGTTGTTATTAAAAGAGAAGAGACACAGACCAGATGCAGAAGGAGACAGCCTTGTGAAGACAGAGGCAGAGATTGGAGTTAAGCTGCCACAAGCTAAGGAATGCCTGGGGTCACCAGAAACTGGTGAGACAAGGGAAGATCTATTCCTAGAGCTTTCAGAGAGAGCATGGCCCTGTCAACACACTTAATTCAGACTTTGGGCCTCCAGAACTGTGATAATAAATTTTGGTTGTTTTAAGCCACCCAGTTTGTGGTGCTTTGTTACAGCAGCCCTAGGAAACGAATACAGGCGTCTACCAAGTCAGAAGGTGGAGATGCCTGGACAGAGGCTTGCAAATGTGGAAAAGTGTCACCTGTTCACAGAACAAAGAGAGATCCTTTGGGACCAGAGCATAAAGATGGTGACCAAAGATGAATCTAAAAATAAAGCAGTTGCCATCCAATTGATTCCAACCACAGCAACCCCATGTGTGCGGAGTCGAACTGTGCTCGTGGGATTTTCAAGATTGTGACCTTTTGAAGGCAGATCACCAGGTCTTTCTTTTGAGGCACCTCTGGGTGGATGTGAGCCTCCAACTTCTTAGTTAGCAGCCAAGTGCATTAACCATTTGCACCACCCGGGGATTCTAAAAGATGAATCTAGAAAGGTCAATTAAAGCTGTGGAGTGTGGGCCCAGTGCTATTGGCAAAGAAAGCTGTGAAATGAGGGAACTGACAAGTCTGGTTTGAGTTTTACAAAGACAAAAATGGTGCTGTGTTGCTAAGCACACAGTACAGAATGTCAGTGTCCAGGGATACAAGTAAAGGTGATTGTCAGTTGTTGAAAATCTCCATATCTTTGTGTGTGTGTGGTAAAATATATATAACACAAAATATGCTATTTTAACCATTTTTAAGTGGATAATTCAGTGACATTAATGACATTCACCGTGTTGTGCAACCATCACCACTGTCTATTTCTGCAAGGAAAATTTCCAGACCTTGAATTCTCCCTGAACATGAGTGTTCTATATCTTTGAATGTCAGGCAGGCAAGAAAGAGGGAGAGAGAGAGAAGGAAAGAAGGAAAGAAATCTGGCACAAAGATTGGAAGCTGACAGGCATGCTTTATATCTTTCCAATATGTAGAATTAGAGAAAATAAAAGGTACTTTGAAAATCATTTAACTTACAAATACCTATTTTAGGGTGCTCTATGGAATCTTTTAGGTTTACACTTTGGGACTTCAATCAAAAATTTCAGAAGGACATTTCTCCATTTCATAAATTTGAAAACAGATACAGATCTAGTGGAGTTTTGTTTGCAATATAGCGCCAAAGAATTATTCTGAAGCAAACAATCTTGCTTCCCTTTTTCAAAAGACATGTCTGCTGCTTTAACTTTGCATTATACTCAAGTTAAAAAACTTCAGAACCCACACAGGTGCTGATATTCCTTTCCTTTTAGCCTTGTAAAATGTTTTTACAAATTAGTGGAATGGTGAGTATCATAATGCTTTAGCAGAAGTAACATAAGTGTTGCTGGAGTATCATGAATTATGATAAGGGCAATGTCACGTGAAGGCTGTCCATACTGGGCATAATCCTTCAATTCCAACACTGTCACCACACACCTTGGCATACTCATTTCTTAGGTTGTACCCAAGCACTGTCAAGGCTGAAATGAAATGTAATTAAGTCAAAGGTAAGAAACCAAGTTCTGATGACCTCTCGTTTTGAAAGTGGTACAAGTGTCTTTACAAAAATAATAAGAGTTGCTGTTCATTGAGTGCTTAGTAGGTACCATGCTTACTTACTGCTTCATTTACCCTCTCTCATTTAATTCTCAGTTTTCTTTCTATCCCCATTTTACAGACAGTGCAAACGACTTACTGATTAGCTTATAGAGCCCTAAGCAATGGCACGGGGTTTGAGCACAGGTTTTTCTTACCACAGTCCGTGAATTTAACAACTACAGATGCTAACTTTCAGTTTTCCACCAACTGTATCTGGATAAGTGATAAGAAGATGAGGAACTAGGAGATGTTTCATTAGAATCAAAAGACAATGCAAGCTCCGTCCATCACTCTTTGGTGATTTTCACAGATTTAGACTTGGCACATAAAGTAGTTTCAAACCCAAAATCCTTTGCAATCGAGTCAATTCTGACTCATAGCGACCCTATCGGACAGAGTAGAACTGTCCCCTGGAGTTTCCAAGGAGCGGCTGGTGAATTTGAACTGCCAGCCTTTTGGGTAGTAGCCAAGCTCTTAACCACTGTGCCACCAGGACTCCGTTTCAAACTCAAATGCCTAAAATCACACATAGACACTTTTCTACTCTCCTACTAAGAAAAGATCCTGAATCTTGTGATTTTTTCCCCCCTCTCTTAATCAAAGTAGGTAGAATTAGAGCTGCAAATTATCCCTAAAACTTTGCTTCAATCAATGTGGCTAATTAGCAAATTTTACTTCTTCAACATAGGCCAGTCAGAGTTTTGAAATAGCTTAAATATGAAAAGTCCCACTTTTTAAAAAAATTTTCACAAAAATGGCTCTCCCTCCTCAAAGATTTCATGTTGTTCCAGACCCAAGCACAAGTATTAAGCTAATAAGGAATGATTAATTTCTATGAGATTTGGCCATTTTACTCCCTTTCTGATGATTTATTATTTTGATTTTGATTTTTAAATATATTTTATCAAATTAAACGCTAGAGAAATCACATTTTGCCTTTGCTGGAAACCAGAGAAAATTTAATAAAAGTTCTGCCACACCACCTAGTGGCTAGCATTGAAATCGCATTCTTTGAAATTGAAAAATGAGCACCTAACTGAACCCAAAACCAAAAAACCAAACCCGTTGCCATCCAGTGGATTCCGACTCATAGCGACCCTATAGGACAGAGTAGACCTGCCCCATAGTGTTTCCAAGGAGAGGCTGGTGGATTCAAACTGCCGACCTTTTTAGTTAGCAGCCATAGCTCTTAAGCACTACACCACCCAGAGATACCAAAATTGAATCATAGGCACCACCAGTCTGTCAAGGAAGGCAAAATGATGTATCTTGCTGATACTTGTTGCTCTGTAAAAGTGAATAACCCAACCTAAACAGGACACCTTAATGGGATTTGTGACTCATTGTGATTATGTGGCAAGTAGAGCTTGGAAAGGCTATGACTTCAGCGGAGGGAAAGATGAGGAAGGGTTTTGCCTTTGAGTGATAGACTGAGCCAGGAATGTATGGGAATGTCGAAATGATTCCTACCACTCACACATGGACCCCCCCAGCAGTGACACTCTGTTCAAATATACCATCACATACTTACTTCCTGAGGCCTGAGGTCAGAGAGCTACAGGAAGACTCATTACGTTTCATTTTTCTCAAGTTTATTTTTATCCTGGTGGTATCCTTAATAAAGTATTGTTGCTAGACTTTTTAAGGTATTCTTAACAGCGAGCTCATGACCTAGATGAACTCCAGCTAAAAAATCCTGAGCAGTTACTCTATCTGAAGCCAATATTGTGCTCGTATAGTCCCTGCTCTCCAGGGCCTCCCAACAGGGTGGGGAAACAATAAATAAATAATATCCTTGTTTGTTGTGTGATGATAAAGTGACTCAAAACATATAAAGTCCTTAAAACAGCGTCTGGCACATAGGAAGTTACATTGTTATTATTACCATTACTATTAACTAAGAAATAAAACTGATATAATCACAAGGAAGTTTTCACACAAGTAATATCAGGTCCTTTTATGTGGCCCTGCTTGATCATAGGAAGATGGACTAGATTCAGCCTCAGGGTTCTATCCAACTCATGATTTGCCGCTTTTACTATGCGATACTGAAGCTCCTGGGAAAATAGAATTACTGTCAGTTCTTGAAAAAAGCTTGATGAAAATGAAGTTTGCTAGTGTTTGCAAATATTGAGTGTAGGATTAGGGCCAATATCAGTTAGAACTCAATACTGATAAATTATGACATCTTAATGTCTTGCAAGTTATGAATCACATTTGACTTTTCTGCTCCTAACAGCTGTCAGGCCTAACTTTGCCTCAGTAGCATAGGCAACCGGAACCAGATTCAGAATTCCTTGCCCTAGACATACCACCAATCACTTGCTCATTTAATGTGTATGCAGTTTAAGATGGGGCAAAGCATTTCCTTTATAATCAGAAATAAGACTGAGTTGGAAAAAGCCCAGAAGACTGCTGTTTAAACTTGAGGGTGACTTGAATTCACAGTGAAGTATAAATTACTGTTAATGTCTTAGGGTCTGTTTGGAAGAAAGCACAAATGAGCTTGGAAATGGAGAAGTCTTGCTGGATTGAAAGGGCAAGTATTCCAAAGATAAATTTTACCGCCTTCACAGTTTTGTTCTGCGCTTGCCATGATAAGAGAACTTCCCGGGTATAGAAACCACCATCTAACCTATAGGTTGCAGTTGCAGCAGTACATCAACAGGGAACTGCTAGAATTTCAAGCCGGATTCAGAAGAGGACGTGGAACAATGAGATGAGGGAACGGAGGCTCAAGAAGTTCATTGACTTTCCCTAGAGTCACACATGCAAGTAGGTGTCAGAGGAAAAGTATTACCAGAATGTGTGTGTTTTTATCTACATTCTGAGCAACTTGAGGGCAAGATGTGGCATTAGTCACTCCTGTATCCCCAACGTTGAAAGCAAAGAATACCAAAAAGATGTTTACCTATGTTTTATGGACTATGAAAAGGCATTCAACTGTGTGGATCATAAAAAATTATGGATAACATTGCAAAGAATGGGAATTCCAGAACACTTAACTGTGCTCATGAGGAACCTGTACATAGATCAAGAGGAAGTCATTCCAACAGAACAAGGGGATACTGCATGGTTTAAAGTCAAGAAAGGTGTGTGTCAGAGTTATCTCCTTTCACCATACTTATTCAATGTGTATGCTGACCAAATAAGTCAAGCAGCTAGACTATATGAAGAAGAACGTGGCATCAGGATTGGAGGAAGACTCATTAACAACCTGCAATGTGCAGATGACACAACTTTGCTTGCTGAAAGTGAGGGCTTGACGCACTTATTGATGAAGATCAAAGACCAGAGCCTTCAGTATGGATTGCACCTCAATATAAAGAAAATAAAAATCCTCACAACTGGACCAATAAACAACATCATGATAAAAGGAGAATGAAGTTGTCAAGGATTTCATTTTACTTGGATCCACAATCAACACCCATGGAAGCTGCAGTCAAGAAATCAAACAACACATATACATTAGATAAATCTGCTGCAAAAGATGTCTTTAAAGTGTTAAGAAGCAAAGGTGTCACTTTAAGGACTAAGGTGCACCTGACCTAAGCCATGGTGTTTTCAATAGCCTCATATGGATGTGAGGCCAGAACAATGAATGAGGAAGACTGAAGAAGAATTGATGCCTTTGAATTATGGTGTTGGCAAAGAATATTGAATATACCATGGACTGCCAGAAGAACGAACAAATCTGTC
>NW_004443945.1:33035554-33054947 GCF_000243295.1 Trichechus manatus latirostris
GGACATGTTATCAGGAGGAACCAGTCCCTGAAGAAGGACATCATGCTTGGTAGGGTAGAGGGCCAGCAAAAAAGAGGAGGACCCTCAACAAGATGGATTGACACAGTGGCTGCAACAATGGGCTCAAGCATAGCAACGATTGTGAGGATGGCTCAGGATGGGGCGGTGTTTCGTTCTGTTGTACATAGGGTCCCTATGAGTCAAAACCGACTTGATGGCACCTCACAACGACAACCTATAAGTTATGTTTAGAATGAAAAGAGAATTTCTTCCAACATCACTCAGTGCTCCAGAATCCTTACTCAATTCTGAAACACGAGGTTTTTGTACAGCACTGAATTTTGCATTGTCAAAAATAGAATTTTATCTAAGAACTTCATTCCATACACCAGCTTATATTTATTCAGTGCCTACCATGCCTCAGGTTTTGGTGCAATGCTGGGAATGAAGGAGTGAATAATGCACACATCTTGCCCTCAAGTTGCTCAGGATGTAGATAAAAACACACACATTCTGGCAATACTTTTCCTCTGGCACCTACTTGCATGTGTGACACTAGGAAAGGCAATAGACTTCTTGAGCCTCTGTTCCCTCATCTAAAAATGAGAGTGATGACAATTAATGCCAGGCATCACAGGGAGGTTGGAAAGATTAAATGGGCAAATATGAGAATGTAGCAAAATTTAATACAAATGTGATGTATTAATAGAATATTAAGGTTGATGCTTATACAGGTAAAACTCACTTTCTGAAAAAGGGACATTTAGGAAACAAAGGCTGTGCTCTCACTTCCCATAAATCAGAAAATTTCCTAATGACATCTATAAAGGAAGTGGAGCTGACTTACAATGAAAAAAAAGCTAGCCCCAGGATGTAATTCTTTTTAATTATGCAATAATGTAGCAAAGTGCATCTCAAGAAAAGAATCTTTTTATAGGGAAAAAAAGATAATAGTTCTCAAAACACATCATAAAATATAACGACATCATAATAAAAACTTCATTTCACTAGGCCTAAATCCAGAGAAGGAACTAGTCCAAAGCCACTGCTACCCCAAGCCCAGTGGCACCTTTGCATATAGCAACCGTTAAGGGAAAGAATCACTTAATTGGTAAATTTTAAATGGTAATTTTTTACTATATACAGCTGCTATGTTCAGTTTGCATGATTCGATCCAACTTCTAGCCCAGTATGTAAATAAAAAGTCACATTTATAGTAGTTCAAATGTTTTTCTCTGAAGAAATCTAAGCTAAAAGCTATGTAAGTGCTTGTGTTCATTCCTACCAACAAAAGAGCTAGTTGTTGGCTTATCTATTTTAGAGATTATCTCTTAGTTTACTCTAACATTTTCTATTCATTCCATTCCTTTATTAATACTTTCTACCAGTAAGTTCACCTAAAGGATAGAAGTTGTTGATGATGTTCTTGTTGTTAGGTGTCATCAGGTCAGTTCCGATTCATACCAACGCTATGTACAACAGAGCAAAACTCTGCACACTCCTGCTTGAGCCCATTGTTGCAGCCACTGTGTCAATCTATCTCATTGAGGGTCTTCCTCTTTTTCGCTGACCCTCTACTTTACCAAGCATGATGTCTGTGTCCAGGACTGGTCTTTCTGGATAACATGTTCAAAGTATGTGAGATGAAATCTTGCCATTCTTGCTTCTAAGGACCATTCTGGCTGTACTTCTTCCAAGACAGATTTGTTTGTTCTTCTGGAAGTCCACATTGTATTCAATATTCTTCCCCAACACTGTAATTCAAAACTACCAATTCTTCTTCAGTCTTCCTTCACATGCATATGAGGTGAATAAAATACCATGGCTTGGGTCAGGCACGCTTCAGTCCTCGAAGTGACATCTTTACTTTTTAACACTTTAAAGGGGTCTTTTCCAAATTTGCCCAATGCAGTAAGTCATTTGATTTCTTGACTGCTGCTTCCATGGGTGTTGTTTGTGGATCCAAGTAAAATGAAATCCTTGACAATGTCCATCTTTTCTCCATTTATCATGATGTTGCTTACTGATCCAGTTGTGAGGATTTTTATTTTCTTTATGTTGAGGTGTAGTCCATAATGAAGGCTGCATGTAGTTTTTGATCTTCATCAATAAGTGTTTCAAGTCCTCTTCACTTTCAGCAAGCAGGGTTGTGTTGTCTGCATATTTCAGATTGTTAATGAGTCTTCCTCCAATCCTGACACCATGTATTTCTTCCATCTGACGCCGTGTTCTTCTTCATATAGTACACCTTCTCAGATTATTTGCTCTGCATACACATTGAATAAGTACGGTGAAAGAATACCACCCTAACACACATCTTTCCTGATTTTAAACCACTAAGTACCCCCTTGTTCTGTTCGAATGACTGCTTCTTAGTATATGTACAGGTTCCTCATGAGCACAATTATGTGTTCTGGAATTCTCATTCTTTGCAATGCTATCCATAATTTGTTATGATCCACACAGTCAAATGGCTTTGCATAGTCAATATAACACAGGTAAACATCTTTCTGGTATTCTCTGCTTTCAGCAAAGATTCAGCTGACATCAGTAATGATATCCCTCATTCCACGTCTTGTTATGAATTTGGCTTGAGTTTCTGGCAGTTCCCTGTTGATGTACTGCTGAAACCATCTTTAAATTATCTGCAGCAAAATTTTACTTGCATGTGATATTAATGATATTGTTCAATAATTTCCACATTCTGTGGAATCAAGTTTCTTTGGAATGGCACAAATACAGATCTCTTCCAGTGGGTTGGCCAGGTAGCTGCCTTCCAAATTTCTTAGAGTAGATGAGTGAGCACCTTCGGCACTGCATCTGTTTAGAGAAACATCTCAGTTGGTATTCTGTCAATTCCTGGAGCCTTGTTTTTCGCCAGTGCCTTCAGTGCAGCTTGGATTTCTTCCTTCAGTATCATCGGTTCCTGATCATATGCTGCCTCCTGAAATGTCTCAACGTCAACCACTTCTTTTTGGAATAGTGACTCTGTGTATTCCTTCCATCTGCTTCTGATGCTTCATTCAATATTTTGCCCACAGAATCCTTCAATATCGCAACTCGAGGCTTGAATTTTTCTTCAGTTTTTTTTAAAGATTGTGCTTTAAGTGAAAGTTTACAGCTTAAGTTAGTTTTTCATAAAAAAATTTATACACACATTGCTATGTGACCCTAGTTGCTCTCTGTATAATGTGGCAGCACATTCCTCCTTTCCACCCTGAATTTCCCAAGTCCATTCAACCAGCTCCTATCCCTTTCTGCTGTCTCATCTCGCCTCCGGTCAGGAGCTGCCTGTTTGGTCTTGTGTATCTGATTGAACTAAGAAGTACACGCTTCACGAGTATCATTTTATGTTTTATAATCCAGTCTAATCTTTGTCTGAAGAGTTGGCTTCGGGAACAGTTTTAGTTCTGGGTTAACAGAGAGTCCTGGGGCCATGTCTTCTGGGGTTCCTCAAGTCTGTCAGACAATGAAGTCTGGATTTTTACTAGAATTTGAGTTCTGCACCCCACTTTTCTCCTGCTCTGTCAGGGACCATCTGTTCTGTTACCTGTCAGGGCAGTCATTGGTTATAGCCTGGCACCATCTAGTTCTTCTGGCCTCAGGCAGATAAAGCCTTTGGTTTACATAGCCCTTTTGTCTCTTGGGCTAACATTTTCCTTTTGTCTTTGGTGTTCTTCATTCTTCTTTGCTCCAGGTGGGTTGGGACCAACCAATGCATCTTAGAGGGCCACTCACTAGCTTTTAAGGCCCCAGAAGCCACTCACCAAAGTGGGATGCAGAACATTTTCTTAATAAACTATGTTATGCCAATTGACCTAGATATCTCCTGACACCATGGTCCCCAGACCCTTGCTCCTGTTACTCTGTCCCTGTAAGTGTTAGGTTGTGTTCAGGAAACTTCTTAGCTTTTGGTTTAGTCCAGTTGTGCTGACTTCCCCTGTATTGTGTGTTGTCCTCCCTTTCACCTAAGATAATTCTTGTCTACTATCTAGTTAGTGAAGTCCCCTCTCCCTTCCTCCCTACACCTGTAGCCTTCAAAGAATATTTTCTTCTATGTTTAAACCTTTTCTTGAGTTCTTATAATAGTGGTCTCATACACTATTTTTCATTTTGCTACTGACTAATTTCACTCAGCATAATGCCTTCCAGATTCACCCATGTTATGAGATGTTTCACAGATTCACCGTTGTTCTTTATTGTTGAGTAGTATTCCATTGTGTGAATATACCATAGTTTGTTTATCCATTCGTCTGTTGATGGGCACCTAGGTTGTTTCCATCTTTTTGCTTTTGTGAACAGTCCTGCAATGAACATGGGTGCGCATATATCTATTCATGTGATGACTCATATTTCTCTAGGATATATTCCAAGGAGTGGGATTGCTGAATCTTACGCTACTTTTATATCTAGCTTTTTAAGGAGGTGCCAGATCAATTTCCAGAGTGGTTGTACCATTTTACATTCCCACCAGCAGTGTATAAGTGTTCCAATCTCTACACAACCTCTCCAACATTTATTATTTTGTGTTTTTTGGGTTAATGCTAGCCTTGTTGAGGTGAGATGGTATCTCATTGTAATTGTGATTTGCAGTTCTCTAATGACTAATGATAGTGAGTGTTTTCTCATGTGTCTGTTAGCTGCCTGAATGTCTTCTTTGGTGAAGTGCCTGTTCATATCCTTTGTCCTTTTTTTAACTGGATTATTTGTCTTTTTGTGGTTGAAGTTTTGCAATATCGTGTAGATTTTACAGATTAGACCTTGATCAGATATGTCATAGCCAAATTTTTTTTCCCAGTCTATAGGTTGTCTTTTTACTCTTCTGGTGAAGTCTTACATAAGTGTTTGATTTTTAGAAGCTCCCAGTTATCTAGTTTCTCTTTTGGTGTTTGTGCATTGTTAGTTATGGTTTGTATTCTGTTCATGCCATGTATTAGGGCTCCTAGCCTTGTCCCTATATTTTTCCATGATCTTTATCATTTTAGATCTTATATTTAGGTCTTTGATCCATTTTGAGTTAGTTTTTGTACATGGTGTGAGGTATGGGTCTTGTTTCACTTTTTTGCAGATGGATGTCTAGTTATGTCAGCACCATTTGTTAAAGAGACTCTTTTCCCCATTTAACTGATTTTGGGCCTTTGTCAAATATCAGCTCCTCATAGGTGGATGAATTTATGTCTGGATTCTCAATTCTCTTCCATTAGTCAATGTATCTGTTGTTATACCAGTACCAAGCTGTTTTGACTATGGTGGAGGATAATAGTTTCTAAAATCAGGTAGTGTGAGGCCTCCAACTTTGTTCTTCTTCTTCAGTGCTGCTTTACTTATCTAGGGCCTATTACCTTTCCATATGAAGTTGGTGATTTGTTTCTCCAACTCCTTAAAAAATGCCACTGGAATATGGATCGGAATTGCATTGTCTCTGTAGATTGCTTTAGGTAGAATAGACATTTTCACAAGGTTGAGTTTTCCTATCCATGAACAAGGTGTGTTTTTCCACTTATGTAGGTCTCTTTTGGTTTCTTGCAGTAGTGTTTTGTAGTTTTCTTTGTATAGGTCTTTTACATCTCTGGTTAGATTTATTCTTAAGTGTTCTATCTTCTTGGGGGCTATTGTAAATGGTATTGATTTGGTGATTTCCTCTTCGAAGTTCTCTTTGTCGGCGTAGAGGAATCCAACTGATTTTTGTATGTTTATCTTGTATCTTGATACTTTGCTGAAATCTTCTGTTAGTTCCAATAGTTTTCTTGTAGATTCTTTGGGGTTTTCTGTGTATAAGATCAGATCATCTGCAAATAGAGATACTTTGACTTCTTCCTTACCAATTTGAATGGGCTTTATTTCTTTTTCTAGCCTAATTGCTCTGGCTAGGACCTCCAGCACAATGTTGAATAAGAGTGGTGATAAAGGGCATCCTTGTCTGGTTCCCATTCTAAGGGGAATGCTTTCAGACTCTCTTCATTTAGGATGATGTTGGTGTTGGCTTTGTATAAATGCCTTTCATGATGTTAAGGAATTTCCCTTGTATTCCTATTTTGCTGAGAGTTTTTATCATGAATGGGTGTTGGACTTCGTCAAATGCCTTTTCTGTATCAACTGATAAGATCATGGGGTTCTTATCTTTTGTTTTATTTATGTGACGGATTACATTGATTGTTTTTCTAGTGTTGAACCATCCCTGCATACCTGGTATGAATCCCTCTTGGACATGGTGAATTATTTTTTTGATAAGTTGTTGAATTCTATTGGCTAGAATTTTGTTGAAGATTTTTGTTTGTATGTTCATGAGGGATATTGGTCTGTAATTTTCTTTTTTTGTGTTGTCTTTACCTGGTTTTGGTATCGGGAGTATGCTGGCTTCATAGAATGAGTTTGGGAGTATTGCATCCTTTTCTATGCTCTGAAATACCTTTACTAGTAGTGGTGTTAACTCTTCTCTGAAAGTTTGGTAGAATTCTCCAGTGAAGCCATCAGGGTCAGGGTTTTTTGTGTTTGGGAGTTTTTTAATTACTTTTCCAATCTCTTCTTTTGTTATAGGTTTATTTAGTTGTTCTTCTTCTGTTTGTGTTAGTTTAGGTATGCAATGTGTTTATAGAAACTTATCCATTTCCTCTAGGGTTTCAAATTTGCTGGAATACAATTTTTCATAGTATTCTGTTATGATTCTTTTACTTTTAGTTGGGTCTGTTGTGATATTGCCCATCTCATTTCTTATTCAGGTTATCTGCTTCCTCTCTCCTGTTTTTCTTTTGTCAGTTTGGCCAATGGTTTATCGATTTTGTTGATCTTTTCAAAGAACCAGCTTTTGGTCTTGTTAACTCTTTCAATTGTTTTCCTATTCTCTGTTTCATTTAATTCTGCTCTAATTTTTATTATTTTCTTTCTTTTGTTGCCTAAGGGCTTCTTTTGCTGCTCTCTTTCTATTTGTTCTAGTTGTAGGGTTAATGTTTTGATTTTGGCCCTTTCTTCTCTTTGAATGTGTGCATTTCTTGCTATAAATTGACCTCTGAGCACTGCTTTTGCAGTGTCACAAAGGTTTTGGTAGGATGTGTTTTCATTCTCATTTGATTCTATGAATTTCTTTATTCCATCCTTAATTTCTTCTATAAGCCAGTAGTTTTTGAGCAACGTTCGGTTGTTCGGTTTCCATGTGTTTGTTTTTTTTTTTTCCCTTGCTTTTTCTGTTGTTGATTTCAACTTTTATGGCTTTATGGTCAGAAAAGATGCTTTGTAATGTTTCCATGCTTTGGATTCTGTTAAGGCTTGCTTTGTGGCCTAATATGTGGTCTATTCTGGACAATGTTCTATGTGCGTTGGAAAAAAAAGGATACTTGGTTGCTGTTGGGTAAAGTGTTCTGTATATGCTTATAAGCTCAAGTAGGTTGATTGTGGCATTTAGATCTTCTGTGTATTTCTTCAGCTTCTTTCTGGATGTCCTGTCCTTCACAAAAAGTGGTGTGTTGACCGTTCAGCTGGGGATTGGACAGCCCGATAAAACAAAACGGAATTACTGAGGCACAGCAGTCCAGGGACAAGGGCTAGAAAGCAGAAGGGGACAGGAAAGCTGGTGATATGAAACCCAAGGTTGAGTAAGGACTGTGTTGATGTGTAGTGGGGTTGTTAACCATTGTCATAGGGCAATATGTGTACTAACTGTTTAATGAGAAACTATTTTGTTCTGTAAACCTTCATCTAAAGTGAGAATAGCAGCACAATTGGAAGAGCGTAGTCAATGTCACTGAACTGTGCATGTAGAAATTTTTGAAATGATGTATCTTTGGCTATGTATATTTTCACAAAAAAAAAGGTAGAGAATGGAGAGGGTTGACATGTCATGGGGTTGTTAACCAATGTCATAAAACAGTATGTGTACTACTGTTTAATGAGAAACTATTTGTTCTGTAAACCTTCACCTGAAGTACAATAAAAAAAAAAAAGGAGTGTTGAAGTCTCCTACTATTATTGTGGCACTATCTCTCTTTTCAATCCTCTTAGAGTTTGTTTTATGCATTTTGGAGCTCTGTCGTTGGATGCATAAATATTTATTATGCTCATGTCCTCCTGGTGTATTGACCCTTTCATCATTATTTTGTGTCCTTGCTTATCCTTTGTGGTGGATTTTACTTTAAAGTCTATTTTGTCAGAGATTAACATTGCCACTCCTGCTCTTTTTTTGATTGTTGTTTGCTTGATATATATTTTTCCATCTTTTGAGTTTTAGTTTGTTTATGTCTTTAAGTCTACGGTGTGTCTCTTGTAGGCAGCATATAGAGGGGTCATTTTTTTTATCCATTCTGCCACTCTCTATCTCTTTATTGGTGCATTTAGTCCATTTACATTCCACATAATTATTGATAGGTATGAGTTTAGAGCTGTCATTTTGGTGTCTTTTTGTGTGTATTGTTGACAGGTTCTTTGTTCCACTTAATTTTCTGTGCTGAATCATTTTTTTTTTTTTATGTATTTTCTTTTCATCTTTTCATTGTTGTTGATTTTGTATTTGCTGAGTCTTTGTGTTTTTCTTGTTTTTTATTTTGATGTGTAGGATTGTTAGTTTCCTTTGTGGTTACCTTAATATTTGCCTCTATTTTTCTAAGTTTAAACCAATCTTTTATTTCTTGATATCATCTTGACTTCCTCTCCATTTGAAAGATCTATGACTACATTATGTAGTCCCTCTTTTTTGTTTTAACGTTGTCATCTTTTACATATTGACATATTTGTTTCCTTATTTTCAGTGTTTTAGATTTGATTTATTTTTGTGACTTCCCTATCTGGGTTTATATCTGGTTGTTCTGTCCTGTGTTCTAGTCTTGAGATATTATCTGATGTTATTGATTTTCTAACTGGAGGACTCCCTTTAGTATTTCTTGTAATTTTGGGTTGGTTTTTACAAATTCCCTAAACTTCTGTTTAGCTGGAAATGCCCTAATTTCACCATCATATTTGAGAGACAGTTTTGCTGGATATATGATTCTTGGCTGGCAATTTTTTCCTTCAAGGCTTTATATATGTCATCTCATTGCCTTCTAGCCTGCATGGTTTCTGCTGAGTAGTCCAAGCTTATTGTTATTAACTCTCCTTTACATTCATCCCTAGCTGCTCTTAAAATTCTCTCTTTATCTTTGGTTTTGCCAAGTTTGATCGAAACATGTCTTGGTGACTTTCTTTTGGGATCTACCCGGTGTGGGTTTTGATGAGCATCTTGGATAGATATTTTCTCATCTTTCGTGATATCAGGGAAGTTTTCTGCCAACAAATCTTCAACAATTCTTTCCGTATTTTCTGTTATCCTTCCCTGTTCTGGTACTCCAGTCACTCGTATGTTGTTCCTCTTGATAGAGTTCCACATAATTCTTAGGGTTTCTTCTTTTTTTTTTTCATTTTTTATCTGATTATTCCTCAAATAAGTTGATGTCAAGTTCTTTATCTTCAATCTCACTAATTCTGACTTCGATTGCCTCGATTCTGCTCCTATGACTTATCTATTGAGTTGTCTAATTCTGAAATTTTATTGTTAACCTTTTGGATTTCTGTTTGCTGTCTATGGATTCTTGCAGCCTGTTAAATTTGTTGTTATGCTTTTGAATAACCTTCTTAAGTTCCTCTATTGCTTTGTCTGTATGTTCCTTGGCTTGGTCTGAGTTTTGTATGATCTCCTTCCTAATCTCTTGAAGAGCTCTGTATATTAATCTTTTGAATTCTACCTCTGGTAATTCCAAGAAGTTGTCTTCCTCCAGAAGATTTCTTGATTCTTTGTTTTGGTGGCTTGCTGAAGCCATCATGGTCTGCCTGTTTATGTTTTTTGATATTGACTGTTGTCTTCGAGTCATCAATAAGTTATTATATTTATTTATTTTATGTTTGCTTACTGTGTCCTAGCTTCCTGTTTTGTTTTGTTTTGATAACTCATATAGGCTGGTTGTGTGAGCTAGTTTGATTATTGGTGTCTTTGAAGCTCTCAAGTCCTGTCACAGGTGGTTAGAGCTGTTACTAGGTACGTGAGCCCAGGAGTCAGTTTACTTTTCTTGTGTGGATTCAGCTCAGGTGTCCAGGTTGTCTGTCACTGTGTGTGGTGCAGCCTCTCTCCTACAGTCCTAGATGGGCAGGGGTGATTGGAGTAGGCACAGATATCTTGCTGCAGTAGTCATGTGCTGAGCAAGGAAGTGGGGTGACAGTTGACCCTGAGTGTCTGGGTGGAAGGTATGTCCCTGTTCCTTAAAAGGCGTAGGTGTGTGAGTTTTGCAGGTGAACTGTGGGCATCCAATGCTGTTGGCTGTAAGGACTGGGAGACACTGCTTATTCTTGAACCTCTGTCACAAGTGGCTAGGTAGAGTGGTGGAGACAGCAGTCCTCAGACCCCGTATGTGGGTAGGTGAGACCCTGTTTAATGGGCAGGGAGGTGTCAAATATCACGAATCTGCCACTCCCCTTTATAGCTGATACAGTTGAAAATAGGCTTCAGGTATAAACCCTGTTGTACTGTGCTAATGAGGGCCTATGCTGTTGAAATGGGCCCACATAGGTCTATGCAGGGGTGAAAGGCACTCAAAGTTTGTGGACCCTTTATGCCTGTGCAAAGGGGCTGTTCCTGCCCTGAGTTCTTGGCTTAAGGGAGCTGGAGATTATTTTTTCCTGTTTGCTAATTTGTTCCCTCTCCAAAGCTGGGAGAATGGCTCAGGGCATGCAACGGATCCTCCTTCTGGCCTAGGGGGTGCAGCAAATGCTAAAGCCAGACCGGGACCCAGAGCAAAGCAGTGAAGGGGCAGGTAAATGGGAGAGAGATACTTCCCAAAGAAGGAGGTTTTTTGATCTGCGGGGTAGGTGAGGCACATGTACTTATCTTTTACCAATTGAGAACTGCTTCTTGCTGGTTCTGGAGGCTTGAGCAGACTCTCCACCACTTGAACTCTCCCTATATGGAAAACATGTCCCTAAAGTCACTGCTTGCCTCACCGTGCACAACAGCCAATCCAGCCTGCAGGGTGCCATGCTGGCCAAGTCAGGTCTAGCAATTCCTGGCTGCTTCTGTACCATCTCTCTCTCTCCCTGCCACTCAGTTCAATTCCTAAACTTTGTCTTTGATGTTCAGGGCTCTTAGATTGTCATATATAATCAGTTCACTTCTTTTTTCAGGTCTTTGTTGTAAGATGGACAACAGGAACTGTCTGACTACTCTGCCATCTTGGCCCCACCTCCTCTTCAGTTTTTTCAGCTTTCAGAAATGCTAAGTTTGTTCTTCCTTTTTGGTTTTCTAACCCCAGGTCTTTGCATATTTCATCATAATACTTTGTCTTCTCCAGCCACCCTTTGAAGTCTTCTGTCTAGCTCTTTTACTTCATCATTTCTTCCATTCATTTTAGCCTCTCTACATTCAAGAGCAAATTTCAGAGTCTCTTCTGATACCTATTTTGGTCTTTTCTTTCTTTTTAATGACCTTTTGCTTTCATCATGTATGATGTCTTTGATGTCTGCCCGCAACTCATCTGGTCTTTAGTCATTAGTGTTCAAAGCGTCAAATTTATTCTTCAGATGGTCTCCAAATTCAGGTGGAATATACTCAAGGTTGTACTTTGTCTCTCATGGACTTGTTTTAATTTTCTTTATCTTCAACTTGAACTTGCTTATGAGCAATTGATGATCTGTTCCACAGTCGGCCCCTGGCCATGTTCTGACTGACGATATTGAGTTTTCCATCATCTCTTTTCACAGATAAGATCAACTTGATTCCTGTGAATTGTATCCAGTGAGGTCCGCTTGCATAGTCATCATTTATGTTGTTGAAAAAAGGAAAAATAGGTCATTGGCCTTGCAAAATTCTATCATGCGATCTCCAGCATTGTTTATATCACCAAGGCCATATTTTTCAACAACAGATCCTTCTTCTTTGTTTGCAACTTTTGCATTCTAATCACCAGTACTTATCAATGCATCTTGATTGCATGTTTGATCATTTTCAGACGGTAGAAATTGGTAAAAATCTTCAATTTCCTCGTCTTTGTCATTAGTGGTTGGTGCATAAATTTGAATAATAATCATATTAACTGGTCTCCTTGTAGGTGTATGGATATTATCCTATCATTGACAGCATAGTACTTCAGGATAGATCTTGAAATGTTCTTTTTGATGATGACTGGGGTGCCATTCCACTTCAATTTGTCATTCTTGGCATAGTAGACCATACCAGTCCATTTCAGCTCACTAATGCTGTCTTAGGCTGGGTTCTCTAGAGAAGCAAAACAAGTAAAGTCTATAAATATATATAGAGAGAGAGATTATATCAAGGAAACAGCTCACATGTTTGTAGAGGCTAGAACGTCCCAAGTCCGTGGATCAGGGTAGAGGCCTCTCCCAAGTCACACAGCTGCAGAAGCTGGCAAGCCCAAGATCAGAAGGTTGGAGAGCAGGGCTCCCACTCACATGCTGTGCAGATCGACGAATCCCAGGTTCGGCAGATAAGCTGAAAGCTCGAGTCCCAGGAACAGGAGATGAGATGACAGGAAGCAGCTGCAGGATCCAGAGAGAGCAAAAAGCCAGAACGTCTGCTTATATACAGATGCGGGCCACACCCCCAAGGAGACTCCCTTTCATCTGATTGGCTACTCACAGTATATTCAATCATGGGAGTGATTACATTAAAATACGGAGACTCATGGCCCAGCCAAGTTGACACACAATCTTAACCATCACAAATGCCTAAGATATCGATCTTTATGCACTCCATTTCATTTTTGATGACTTCTAATTTTCCTAGATTCATACTTCATACATTCCACATAGATGTTTGTAGCCGTTTTTTCTCATTTTGAGTCGTGTCACATCAGCAAATGAAGATCCTGAAAGCTTGACTCCATCCATGTCATTAAGATCAACTTTACTTTGAGTAGGCAGATGTTCCCCACTTGTATTTTGAGTGCTTTCCAACCTGAGGGGCTCATCTTCCACCACTATATCAGACAATTTTCCACTGCTATTCATAAGGTTTTCATTGGCCAGTTTTTTCAGAAATAAATTGCCAGGTCCTTCTTACTAGTCTGTCTTAGTCTGGAAGCTCCACTCAAACCTATCTACCATGAGTAACCCTGCTGATATTTGAAACACCAGTGGCATAGCTTCCAGCATCACAGCAACATTCAAGCCACCAAAGTACGATAAACTTACAGACAAGAGGTGGAAAGGATAGAAAAGAAAAGGTAAAATGTGTGTCTTTGAAAGGCGACTTGGTTCCCACAAATAATTCTGTATTTTTATTTTTTCTTTATTTTTATTAAAATTTAAAATTAATAAAAATTAAAGTTGAAGTCTCGACAGATCCATTTTACTTCATCTCACACCACAGGTGGCCACTAACATGATGTTGGACCATATTCTTCCAATCTCATAATCCCTTATAATTTTACATATATCCATTTTTTTCATAGTTGGGATAATATTGAATATATTCTATGCTTTACACATTATTTGTTGAGTTCAATTATATATAGATATAAATATTGAAGTCGTTAGGTGGCACAAGTGGTTAAGCACTGGGTTACTAACAGAGAGTTTGGTGGTTCAAAACTACCCAGAGGCACCTCAGAAGAAAGGCCTGGCAATCTGCTTCTGAAAGATCACAGCCATGAAAACCTTATGGAGCAGAGTCCTCCTCTGAAGCACATGGGGTTGCCATGAGTCAAAACTGACTCTACAGCAACAGGTTTAGTAGTTTGGTATAGACATATAGATTTGCTATATATATATATATATATATATATATACATATATATGCACATATATGTGTATGTATGTATATTTATATATATGATTTCTTTATTTCAACGATTCTATGGTATTCCAACCTATAAATATTCAATTTTTTTTTTCTGTCCACGGATGGATATCAGGCTGTTTCCAGTTTTTTCAGTATTGAAAACATACTGCCATACACATCCTTGCACATACCTAGAACTAGAATTACTGCCAGAGAAAAACAACATTTAAAAATATTAATATTTCCTATCAGTACATATCCCAACCCACTGCTATCAAGTCAATTTCAACTCATAATGACCCTATAGGACAGAGTAGGACTGCTCCATAGGGTTTCCAAGCCTGTAAGTCTTTACAGAAGCGGACTGCCACATAGTTCTCCTGTGGAGTGGCTTGCTAGTTCAAACCACTGACCTTTTGGTTAGCAGCCAAGCACTTTAACCACTGCTACACCAGGGCTCCTGTGAGTACATATAGCTGAGAATTTTCAGCAAAATGTATTCCAATGGAAAGGAATTAAAACTTTATTTTGACCTACAAATTAAAATTAAGATTGTAAATAATAATGCCAAAATATTAAACTGTACACATGAAAGTAAATGTAAGTGAGTTTTTGAAATCTTCTATTTCTGATCATTTACCATGTAAATTTTCTCCGGGGTATGAAAGATTGACAGTTAACTTCATTGCAGTGATATTCTAAACATGCTTGAGAACTTACAGGCATATTTCTAATGGATTTTCTTTAAAACATCAAAGACACTAACTTTCCTTAGTGGAGGAAATACAAAGATCAATCCAAAGTTTATATTTTTTTTTCCAAGTGGGTTCTGAGTGATCAGAATGCCAATTTTAAATTTAGATTTTTCTGAATTGATGACATCATTAAAAGAAATTGGCTATAGACCGTTTAAAGAATTTTCACTGCAAACAAAATAACCACACATTTTAGGAAAAAAACTATAAATTTATTTGTTGGTGGTTTGCTTTAGCAAGTATGTTAATCCATAAGGCATGATAGGAATAAATAAGTAAATACAAATAATAATTATATACTTCTGTGCAAAGTAAAAAGTACATAACAAGAAAAGACAAAGTAAATTTCTTCTACCTTAAAGGGCCTTTATGCCTCTTTGGAAGTACAAATCATACTCATCCTCAAACAACTCATATTCCAGTACCCACATGAGCACTTTCCTGATGCTTTCCCTCACTCCCACCTCCATTCCTAGGCAGAAGTAACCCTCTTTGTCTTAAAATCTGATGGATATTTATCTATGTCTTAGGACATGATCACCTTCTACCATGAATTATAAATTTTCTCTTGACTTAAGGAATCATCCCAACTAAGCTTACTCTCCAAAGGCATGGGCAATGCCTTGCTCATAGTAGCTTCTCATCAATATTTGTTGAACTGTATTAAAAAAGTCTTCCTGCCAGCCTTGGCTTTTTTTCTGTACTGAAGAACTGAAAGCTATATTTTCTTAAATGAATTTTTGAAATTATAACACTAAGCTTATCTGAATGCTTCTTATCAATGACTACTTGAAAATACTTCAATCATAAATTATTAACTTTCCGTATCAGTCAGGCAACCCTGAGGTTGAAATTACACATGGATCTAGGTCAAGTATTTGCCACTGAAACAATTGCAGTAAACTGCTGATTGCTAAAGGAATGATTATCCAATCCACAAACTGGGGGCAGGGCCTTCGCTTCTCCACTTCCTCTGCTACTGAGTTTATGATTAGTTCTGTGCAAAATGATAATTCCCTTAAAAGGAAGGCAGGACCCACCAAAATGTAAGCTTTTGCGTGTTAGCAGCTCTAGGAATAACAAATGAAAACAGTTGGTGAAAGAAAAAATTTTAAAAACCACTAGCTGAAATGAGATGTTTTTTTAAATCATTTATAGATGTTGCTTTAACCCTTCATACAGATAAATAATAATTATCTGGAGAGAATACCTATCTAGACATATAATAAATCACATCTGTTTCTTACACTATTAAAAGTTGATTTGATACAATAATTGGGTTCTGTTCACCTGGAGCAACAGAGAAAGAAGGAGAGTCACGAGGAGGAAATGGAATGCATGCCTAATTGTCTCCATGAACCACTGCTTCCTTTGCAAATGGACCAGAAAAACCGGATAGTGCCCAGCAACTATTACTGAATATTTTGATCAAAGATTCTATAAAAGAATCCTGATCAGAAGAGGGAAAATGCAGAACAGAATTTCAAATTATCATAGAATCCAAATTTCTGAAGCCATAGAGGCTGGATGAACCCCTGAAACTATTGCCCTGAGATGATCTTTAAACCTTAAACCAAAAATATCCCCTGAAGTCTTCTCAAAACCAAACAAGAGTTTAGCTTAACTAGTAAAGAATGTCTGCCTTGAGCATTGTGAACTATCAATATGGGATATTATCAATATGGGATAAGAACTATCAATATGGGATCAAACTGACAACAGCAACTAGAAAGATGAGATAGGAATCTTAGGGGGCAATGAATTTATGTTAATAGGGAGGAACAACTCAGAAAAGGAGGGTGAGAATGGTTGCACAAATCAAAGAATGTAATCTATGTCACTGAATTGTACATGTAAGGAATTGTGGAACAGGTGTATGTTCTACTGTATATATTCTCAACAATAACAAAAATAAAATAATTTTTAAAAAGTGAATTTGTGAGGCAGGGCCAAGATGGTGGAGTAGAAGGATGCTTCCTGTGGTCCTTCTTACAGCAAAGACCCAAAAAAACAAGTGAATCAACTATATATGACAATCTAGGAGCCCTGAACATCAAAGGCAAAGTTGGAGAATCGGATTTAGCAGAAGGGGGAAAGATAGAGACGATTCAGAAACAGTGAGGAGTTGTCAGACCTGACCAGGCAGGAACCGGTAGGTACCCTGCAGGTGGTGCACTTGGTGAGGCAAGCATTGGCTCAGGATGTTTTTCCACAGTGGGAGAGACAGAGCAGCAAAGAGTCTACTCAAGCCTCCAGAACCAGTGAAAATTGATGCTCAGCTGGCAAAAGATAAGTATATGCATCCGACCAACAGCGCAGATCAAAAAGCACCACCTTTGGGAAAAACCTCTTTCACATTTAGCTCCTCCCTCCCTGCTCTGCGCTGAGTTGCTGGTCTGCTTCAGCCATTGCCAAGTTCCCTGTGCCGAATGTAAGGACCCATCAAACACCCTGAACCGTTCTCCCAGCCTTGGAGAGGGAACAAATCAACAAACAGGAATAAATAATATGCCAGCTTCCCTAAACCAGAACTTAGGGTAGGCACAGCTCCTTTACCTAGGCACAGGCATAAGGGTCCATGGACTTTGAATGCCTTGCATCCCTGCATAGACTTGTGTTGGCCCATTTCAACAGTGTAGGCCCTTGTCAGCACAGTACAACAGGGTATATACCTGAAGTCTAACTTCAACTGTTTCAGCTGTGAAGTGGCAGGTTCGTGACGTTTGACACTGTTCTGCCCATGAAGCAGTGTCCTCACCTACCCACATAAGGGGCCTGAGGACTGGTGGCTCTCCCACGCCACCTAGTCACCTGCAACAGGGGTCCAATAATAAGTGATGCCCCCCAGTCCTTACAGCCAACTGCACTGGGGGCCCATAGTTTGCCTGCAAAACCCACACAACATGCTCTAGGGAACATGGACACACTTTCCTCCCAGACACTCAGTGGCAGACATCAGTCCCTGCCTTTCTCGCAAGTGACCTGCTACTGCAACCAGATACCTGTGCCTACACCAGTCATCCCTGCCCATCTAGGACTGTAAGTGGGAGCCTGCAACACACACTCGGTGACTGACTACCTGAACAACTGTGCTGAATCCGTACAAGAAAAGTAAACAGACTCCTGGGCTCACATAACTAGTAAGTTCTAAACACCTAGTGACAGGATGTGAGAGCTTCAAAGGCTTCAATAATCAAACTGGCTCACACCACCAGCCTATTTGGGCATATCAAAACAAAACAAGAAGCTAGGACACAGTAAGCAAATATAAAATAAGTAAATATAATAACTTATTGTTGACTCGGAGACAACAGTCAATATCAAAAAACATAAAGAGGTAGACCATGATGGCTTCAGCAAGCACTCACAACAAAGAATCAAGATATTTTCCAGAGGAAGAGAACTTCTTGGAATTACCAGAGGTTGAATACAAAAGATTAAAATACAGAACTCTTCAAGATATCAGGAAGGAGATCAGGCAAAATGCAGAACAAGCTAAGTAACACACAGAAAAAGAAACAGAGGAACTTAAGAAGATTATAGAAGACCATAATGACAAATTTAACAGGCTGAAAGAATCCATACAGAGACAGCAAACAGAAATCCAGAAGATTAACAATAAAATTTCAGAATTAGAAAACTCAACAGAAAGTCATAGGAGCAGAATCAAGGCAATGGAAGTCAGAATTAGTAAGATGGAAGATAAAGCACTTGACAGCAACTTATTTGAGGAATAATCAGATAAAAGAATTTTAAAAAATGAGGAAATTGTAAGAATAATGTGGGACTCTATCAAGGGGAATAACCTATGATTGATTGGAGTACCAGAACAGGGCAGATAACAGAAAATACAGATAGAATTGTTGAAGATTTGTTGGCAGAAAACTTCCCTGATATCATGAAAGATGAGAAGATATCTATCCAAGATTCTCATCCAACCTTACATAAGGTAGATCCCAAAAGAAAGTCACCAAGACATATTATAATCAAGCTTGCCAAAACCAAAGATAAAGAGAGAATTTTAAGAGAAGCTAGGGATAAATGAAAAGTCATCTACAAAGGAGAGTCAATAAGAGTAAGCTCGGACTACTCAGCAGAAACCATGTAGGCAAGAAGTCAATGGGATGACATATATAAAGACTTGAAGTAAAAAAATTTCCAACCGAGAATTATACATCAAGCAAAACTGCGTCTCAAATATGACAGTGAAATTAGGGCATTTCCAGATAAACAGAAGTTTAGGGAACCTGCAAAATCCAATTCAAAATTACAACATATACTAAAGGAAGCCCTCTGGTTAGAAAATCAATAACATCAGGTAACAGCCCAAGACTAGAAGACAGGACAGAGCAACCAGATATCAACCCAGATAGGGAAGACACAAAAACAAATCAAAGATATAATGCTGAAAATAGGGAAACAGAGAAGTCAATATGTAAAAGATGACAACATTTAAACAAAAAAGGGTGACTAAAAAATGTAGCCATAGACCTTTCATATGGAGAGGAAGATAAGGCAATATAAATAATTAAAAGACCATAGACATATGCACAACTATGTTCATGGCAGCATTGTTCACAGTAGCAAAATGATGGAAACAACCCAGATGCCCATCAACAGATGAATGGATAAACACACTATGGTACATACATACAATGGAGTACTATGCAACGAGAAAGAACAACGATGAATCTGTGAAGCATCTCATAACGTGAATGAAACTGGAGGACATTATGCTGAGTGAAATAAGTCAATCACGAAAGGACAAATATTGTATGAGACCTCTATTATAAAAACCCATGAAAAAGTTCACACACAAAATGTAACAATCTTTGTTGGTTACCAGGGATGGGAGGGGTGGGGGGGAAATACTAAATAGGCAATAGAT
>NW_004443945.1:33055887-33059659 GCF_000243295.1 Trichechus manatus latirostris
TGTTAACCAATGTCATAAAACAATATGTGTACTACTGTTTCATGAGAAACTATTTGTTCTGTAAGCCTTCACTTGAAGTACAATTAAAAAAAAAAAAGAATTAAAAGACTGATTTAAACTTAGAAAAATAGGGATAAATGTTAAGGTTACCACAAAGGAAACTAACAATCCTACACATCAAAATAAAAAACAAGAAAAACATAAAGACTCAGCAAATACAAAATTAACAATAATGAAAAAGATGAAAAGAAAATATGTAAAGAAAAACAACTCAGCGCAGAAAATTAAGTGGAACAAATAAACTGTAAACAACGCACAAAAAAAGACATCAAAGTGATAGTACTAAACTCATACCTATCAATAATACTCTGAATGTAAATGGGCTAAATGAACCGATAAAGAGACAGAGAGTGGGAGAATGGATTAAAAATGATCCCTCAATATGCTGCCTACAAGAGACACACCTTAGACTTAAAGACACAAACAAAAACTCAAAGGATGGAAAAATATATATCAAGCAAACAACGATCAAAAAAGAGCAGGAATGGGACTTCCAGGCAACATGGCACTATAGGCAGAAGCACCACACCGTACCTCCACAGCAAAGATCCGAAAAACTAAACCAAGCAGAGAAAGTGGCAATCTTGAAACCCTAAGCATCATATGAAGAGATAAAGAACTCAGCCAAGCACCGAATGGAATAAGAAACTGACAGAGAACAGACAGCAAGGCGAGATACATGCAGAGGTCCCCTATCAGCTAACTCAGCATGGATATGCCATCTTGGACTCCTATCAAAGATCAGAGAACAGGAGGTACGAGAAAGCAGCTTCACGGAGCTTCCAGCAGGAGACAAAACAACCGGTAACCAGCGATATACGCTTTACCACCCCTGACCCTTCTACACCTCCACTCGGCCTCCTCTGCTTCCTGTGGCTAGTGTCTTGGCCAGGAAGCATTACCTCTACCGCAGTGTCACTTGGGTTCCACCCACCTGCACTGGCCGGCTCCCTAAGTGCCATTCGTTGGCTGCTGGTGTTGTTTTTTTCTGCTTCTTTAGATTTCTTCCTTACCTCTCACCACCTCCCCCTCCTTTCTCTCAAATACCTGGCTCCATGCGCCATCTTTGCTTCTTCCTGAAAGGCTGTGAAACTCCACTCAAATGTGAAACTGCTTCCTGGCCCATGCTGCCATACTGGTGGGATCCCAGGGCTTTATTTTGTTTGTTTTGAATTCTTGGTTTGTTTGTTTTCTTTTTCTTTTCTCCGATTGGGAGCTCGTTTTACCTGGGCAGTACTGCACAGCTTGAGACCTACCCCCTCAGTTTGCACAGACATGCAGAGGGATCCCCAAGGGCATTTGTGTTTTCTTAGTTTTTCTTGGGCCTTTTTTTTCTGTTTTTCTTTTTTTTTAATTTTTTTGTTTTGTTTTCTTTTCTTTTTCCTCTTTTTCCCTTTTTGTCTTTCTTCATTACTCAGTTTCTCATCTCTCTATACTTTCCTTCTCTTCCTGTCCCCTGAATACCTGGTGCTGAGTGACATCTCTACCCCTTCTAGCCAGTCTGTACTTCATGGCCTGGAAGCAACTTCCCCAGACCTCGCAGCCACACCAGAGGGATCCCTGGGAGCTTTGCTTTTCTTCTTTCTTTCTAATTTTTGTTTATTCATTTCTTTCTTCTCCTTTTTGTTTTTCTCCATTTCATAGTCTCTCATCTCTCCCCTCCAACAGCAAGCTCCCCTAGCACTCTTTTTTGTTTGTTTGTATGTTTTCAGCTCCCATTCCTCTCTCCTCTCTCCCATACCCATCTTAGCTCCACACATCACAATCTCCTCCCTCCATCTTGCCTACCTTCACAGTGCGCTGAACATCACACCACCAAGCAGCCTAAGCATGGCCTACCGGAACCTGCCCTGCACTGATTACCGAACTGCCCTGGTGGCCATAGTAAGTGCCACAAAAAACCCATCCCTACAAAATCTTTTTCAGCTACACCTGCCCTGCTGTACCATATCTGAGCGACTGGCCCTGCCAATTGGAGAAGGAAACAAAAAAGTATCATGGCTAAGATGAGCAAACAACAAAGAACACACAGCCCCCCTGCTCAGACATAGCCAAATAAAACAAAAAAGCAGGATGAAACAAACAAATTTATAATCAATAAACAAGGAAAATAACTACTGAATGTCCCAAAGACAGTAGACAATATCAAAACATTTACAAAAACAGGACAGGATGGTTCCAGTAAGTGTCCAAAATAAAACAACAGATGACTTTCCAGTAGAAGAAAAAGTACTAGAACTACCTGATAAGGAATTCAAATCTCTAATATTCAGAGCTATCCAAGAGTTGAAGCAAAAAGCAGGCAAAAATGAGGAAAAAAACAGACAAATTCATGGAAAAGGCAGACAAATTCATGGAAAATACGGACAAAAAATGGAAGAATTCAGGAAAATAATGCAGGAACAAAATGCCAAAATAAAATCACAACAGGAAATCATACAAAAACAACAATTAGAAATCCAAAACATAAACAACAAGATTTCAGAAATGAACAGTGTCATAGAAGGACTGAGGAGCAGGTTTGATATGGTGGAAGACAGGATCAGCAAAATTGGAGACAAACAATTGGATACAACTCTGACGAAAAATCAGAAAAAAGAATGAGAGAAAATTAAGAGACCCTGAGAATTACGTGGATACAATCAAAAGCAAAAATTTGCGCGTGATCGGTGTTCCAGAACGGGAGAGAAAACAGAAAGCACAGAGAGGATCATTGAAGAAGTGCTGACAGAAAACTGCCCCAATATCATGAAGATGAAAAGCTGGCCCTCGAAAAAGCTCAATGAACTCCGTATAGGATAGACCCCAAAAGAAAATACAAAGGTATATCATAATCACATTCACAAAAACCAAAGACAAACAAGGAATCCTGAGAGCAGCTCCAGAAAAACAAAAAGTCACATACAGAGAAGAAACAATAAGACTAATCTCAGATTATTCGGCAGAAACTATGCATGCAAGAAGGCAATGAGATGACATATATAAAACCTTGAAAGAAAAAAATTTCCAGCCAGGAATAGTATATCCTGCAAAACTCTCATTCAAATATGATGGTGAAATTAGGTCATTTTCAGACAAACAAAAATTAAGGGACTATTTTAAAACAAAACCAAACTTACAAGACTTGTTAAAGGGAGTCCTTCAATCTGAGAACAAACAACTTCAGCTCAAAGGTTGAATCTAGGATGCAGGATCATACAAGCCAGATACTAATATAGAAAATGAACTTTCAAGGACTATCCAAAACCAAAAGAAAAACAAGAGGGAATCAGAGCAATTAATCTGTAAATGACAACAACATCAGTACAATAAAAGAGGGAATAAATGGTGTAGGCATAAAACCTTCTAATGGAGAGGAAAGCAAGATGATACCAAGTAATAATAGATTGCTTCAAACTTAGAAAGATAAGGGTAAATTTCATGGTAACCACAAAGAAAGTTAACGAACCTACTCATCAAAATAAAGAGGAGAAACATAAAGTCTCAATAAAAACAAAACTACAAAAACAAAAGAAATGAAAAAAAAATCCTCAAACAAAAGGAATTCAGGACAGGAGAGTAACAGGAACAAAGAAAAAGGCAGAACCACAAAAAAAATACACTCATGAATCAAAAACCCTGGAAATAACAAATGTTGGAGAGGCTGTGGGGAGATCGGAAAGATTATGCACTGCTAGTGGGAATGCATAATGATACAACCATTTTGGAAAAT
>NW_004443945.1:33062886-33089267 GCF_000243295.1 Trichechus manatus latirostris
AAAAAAAAAGCTCTGACCCTGATGGCTTCACTGGAGAATTCTACCAAACTTTCAGAGAAGAGTTAACACCACTACTAGTAAAGGTATTTCAGAGCATAGAAAAGGATGGAATACTCCCAAATTCTTTCTATGAAGCCAGCATAATCCTGATACCAAAACCAGGTAAAGACAGCACAAAAAAAAGAAAATTACTGACCAATATCCCTCATGAACATACAAACAAAAATCTTCAATAAAATTCTAGCCAATAGAATTCAACAACATATCTCAAAAATATTTCACCATGACCAAGTGGGATTCATACCAGATATGCAGGAATGGTTCAACATTAGAAAAACTATGTAATCCATCACGTAAATAAAACAAAAGATAAGAACCCCATAATCTTATCAATTGATGCAGAAAAGGCATTTGACAAAATCCAACACCCTTTCATGATAAAAACTCTCAGCAAAATAGGAATAGAAGAGAAATTCTTCAACAAATTTAAGGGCATTTATTCTAAACATCATTCTAAATGGAGAGAGTCTGAAAGCATTCCCCTTGAGAATGGGAACCACTCTTATTCAACATTGTGCTGGAGGTCCTAGCCAGAGCAATTACGCTAAAAAAAGAAATAAGGGGCATCCAAATTGGTAAGGATGAAGTCAAAGTATCTCTATTTGCAGATGATATGATCTTATAGACAGAAAACCCCAAAGAATCCACAAGAAAACTACTGGAACCAATAGAAGATTTCAGCAAAGTATCAGGATACAAGATAAACATACAAAAATCAGTTGGATTCCTCTACACCAACAAAAAGAAATTCAAAGAGGAAATCACCAATCAATACCATTTACAATAGCCCCAAGAAGATAAAATACTTAGGAATAAATCTAACCAGAGACATAAAAGGCCTATACAATGAAAACTACAAAACTCTACTGCAAGAAACCAAAAGAGACCTACGTAAGTGGAAAAACATACCTTGCTTATGGATAGGAAGACTCAACATTGTGAAAATGTCAATTCTACCCAAAGTGATCTACAGATACAATGCAATCCTGATCCAAATTTCACCAGCATTTTTTAAGAAGATGGAGAAACATAGCAGCAACCTCATATGGAAAGGAAAGAAGCCCCAGATAAGTAAAGCATTACTGAAGAAGAAGAACAAAGTGGGAGACCTCACACTACCTGATTTCAGAACCTATTATACCACCACGGTAGTCAAAACAGCCTGGTACTTGTACAACAACAGATACATAGATCAATGGAACAGAATTCAGAATCCAGACATAAATTCATCCACCTATGAGCAGCTGATATTTGACAAATGTCCAAAGTCCGTTAATTGAGAAAAGATGATCTCTAACACATGGTGCTGGCATAACTGGATATCCATCTGCAAAAAATTGAAACAAGACCTATACCTCACACCATGCACAAAAAAAAAAACTCAAAATGGCTCAAAGACCTAAATATAAAATCTAAAACAATAAAGATCATGGAAGAAAAAACAGGGACAATGCTAGGAGCCCTAACACATGGTAGACACAGAACACAAACCGTAACTAACTATGCACAAACACCAAAAGAGAAACTAGATAACTGGGAGCTCTTAAAAATCAAACACTTAATGCCCATCAAAAGACTTCACCAAAAGAGTAAAAAGACAACCTACAGACTGGGAAAAAAATTTTGGCTATGACATATCTTATCAGGATCTAATCTCTAAAATGTACAAGATGCTGCAAAACCTCAACAACCAAAAGACAAATTACACAATTAAAAAATGGGCAAAGGATATGAACAGGAACTTCACCAAAGAAAACATTCAAGCAGCTAACAGATGCATGAGGAAATGCTCACGATCATTAGCCATTAGAGAAATGCATATCAAAACTACAGTGAGATATCCTCTCACCCCAACAAGGCTAGCATTAATGCAAAAAACAAAAAATAATAAATGTTTGAGAGATTGGAACACTTAGACACTGTTGGTGGGAAAGTAAAATGGTACCTTGGAAATCGATTTGGCATTTCCTTTAAAAGCTAGACATAGAAGTACCATACAATCCAGCAATCCCACTCCTTGGAATATATCCTAGAGAAATTAAGAGCTGTCACACGAATAAGATACATGCACACCCATGTTCATCGCAGCACTGTTCACAATAGCAAAAAGATGGAAACCACCTAGGTGCCCATCAACAGATGAATGGATAAACAAATCATGGTATATCCACACAGTGGAATACTACTCAACAATAAAGAACAACGGTGAATCTGTGAAACATCTCGTAACGTGGATGAATCTGAAAGGCATTATTCTGAGCGAAATTAGTCAGTCACAAAAGGACAAATATTGTATGAGACCACTATTACAAGAACTCAGGAAAAGGTTTAAACACAGAAGAAAACATTCTTTGATGGTTACGAGGGTGAGGAGGGAGGGAGAGTGGTATTCACTAACTAGATAGTAGACAAGAATTATCTTAGGTGAAGGGAACGACAACACACAATACAAGGTAAGTCAGCACAACTGAACTAAACCAAAAGCTAAGAAGTTTCCTGAATACAACCAAACCCTTTGAGGGACAGAGTAGCAGGAGCAGGGGTCTGGGGACCATGCTTTCAGGGGATATCTAGGTCAATTGGCATAACAGTTTATTAAGAAAATGTTCTGCATCCCACTTTGGTGAGTGGCATCTGGGGTCTTAAAAGCTAGCAAGTGGCCCTCTAAGATACATCAGTAGGTCCCAACCCACCTGGAGCAAAGGATAATGAAGAACACCAAAGACACAAGGAAAATGTTAACCCAAGAGACAAAAGGGCCACATAAACTAGAGACTCCATCAGCCTGAGACCAGAACTAGATGGTGCCCAGCTACCATCAATGACCACCCTGACAGGGAACATAACAGAGAGTCCCTGACGGAGCAGGAGAAAAATGGAGTGCAGAACTCAAATTTTAGTCGAAAGAAAAAAAAAAAAAAATACTAAATGGTCTGACTGAGACTGGAGAGATCCCGGAAGATATGGCCCCCAGACTCTCTGTTAACCCAGAACTAAAACCATTCCCTAAGTCAACTCTTCAGACAAAGATTAGACTAGACTATAAGACATAAAATGATACTCGTGAAAAGTTTGCATCTTAGCTCAAGTAGATATGTGTGTCTAAATGGGCAGATACTGTCCGGAGGTGAGATAAGTAGGCAAAAAGGGATAGAAGCTGGTTGAATGAACACAGGAAATCCAGGTCAGACAGAAGGGGTGTGCTGTCACAGTATGGGAAGTGCAACTAGGGTCACATAGCAGTGTGTGTATAAGGTTTTGTATGAGAAACTAACCTGAACTGTAAACTTTCATTTACAGCACAATTTTAAAAAAAAGTATATTTGAACTGTCATTTGCTCAACAGATATTGCTTTTGTATCTACTATGTGCATTTCCCCACCTTGAAGAAGATGGTAATTGAGTTTGTGAAGAAGGACATACAGGCTTACAAAGTTAATAATGATGTCTAACGATGGTATAAAAGGTGTTATAAGAGAGAAAAATATTAATCAAAGGTTTCTATCTCTGTCAGTCCTAATAGACTAAACTATACTAATGTAACACTATTATTATAATATTTAGTATTACAGTCAATTCTTATTAATCACAGTAGATATGTTCTATAAAGTCATTGTGAACACTGAATTGGCAAATTCTTAACCATTGCTTTGAAGAAAAATACAGGATTAGGTGTCTGTGAGCCTCTGGTCACAGCATTCTCATCAATGAATCAATACATAATCTTGTTTTATGTGTGTTTCTGTGTAAGGACACCTTATTTAAGATATATTGTTGATTCATTAACATTAAATTCACAGCCAACAGTACAATAGCTCATGCCTGAACAAAGTTTATCTAATACATGTTTTCTCCATAATGCACATCACAGCCTTCTTGCACTTCAGAACACTATACTTGGGGGCCATTTTAAATACTGAAATCACCAACAAAAAGCACAAAAATGCAAAAAACATGACGCTAAATCGACCATGGAAAGGACACTTTTTTACAGTATAAGCGCTGAAGCAAGAAGGCAGAGCGTCACCTTGTTCAACCTCAGCTGGGATATGTATAACAGGCAACTCAGATTTTTTACTGCTCTATGCATGTCCTCAAATGACTGTGAAAGTGTCACAAATATTGATTTGGGGGTTACAAATAAATTTTAGCAAATAGCTGAATTCCAGATATGAAATCTACAGATAATAAAGATGAACTGTACCTTATTTTATCATAGTCATTAATAGCTAGAATTAATTAAGCACTTAACTTTACCAATATGGTATAAAAACCATTTTTATCCTCATTTTACATGTGAGGGCATGAGAGGTTACATAGCAATAAGTAGTGGAGCCACAATTCAAACCTACTTCTAACCAATCAGTAACCAAACTCTTGTCACAGTACTGTATTATTTTCCCTAAATTTTGGGTCCAAAAAGTCCATTTCCATTAATAGTTTAGTTATAGCATAGATAATGCCTGTAACTGTTTATTTCCTTTGCATTTTAAAATCATTTGGAGTATTGGTCTTCTTGATGTGTCTATAAGAATTATTTTTCTCTTTATATAGGGTTGTGATATGCAGATGATTTATGATATGTTGCTAAGATTGAAATCCACTCTCTATTTACCTGGTGACTTTGTCTGCAAAAAGGTAAGTACGTGCTATCTTTCAAATGCACACCCAATAAATACATTGAAGAGGAGTTCAAACATAGGTCAAAAGCGTAGTTTAAACAAAATTTGTCTGGGGTGAATTCCATAGTAAAGAAGTATTATGATATACAGCTCTATATAACAATAATGTGCTCTCAAATTTCAGAATGGAACAAGACAATGTGGGTTTCATTACTCATGTTACAGGATATAAGTGGTATAGGTAGTCTGAAAAGCTGCTTTGTATAAATGTGTATTATTAGTCCTCACACCCCATTAATTCCAAATATTTGAAGTGGAGAAAAAAGTTACAGAAGCAAAAGGTGGTTCTGCCCTTTTTATGTCTTCAGCAAACTATCAGTTAACTCCTTACCCTGTTTGTGCATAATCAATGCCACATTTTTGAAAACTTTACTGCGCTTTTTATGATTACAAAAGTTAATACACATACATTATTTTAAAAAAAGAAAATGCATAAAATCACAAAGAGAAAAATTCCACCACCCAGAAATAACCACTAGTAATATATATTGTCTTATTTTTTTATATGGACTGATGGATATATAGATCTTGTTTTACAAAATTGGCATCATACCATACATACGTTTGGAAACTTGCTTTGTCATGTAACAATATGTCATACAAATCTTTTACATATTATTATGTAATCTTCTACAACCTGATTTTTTTTAAATTGTGTAATATTCCGGTCTATGTATATGCAATACCAACTTCCTATTGTTGGACATTTAGATTATTTCCAAATGTTTGCTATTACAAATAGTTATAAATAACCCTAAAATGAACATCCCTTTGAATAAATTTTTTTACACACCTCTGATTATTAACTTAGGGTAAGAGAGAAGGAATGATGACCCTAGGTCTTATATCTTGAAGGACTAAATCAATGGCGAAGTAAAAAATCAAAATAAAGAACAGAGGAAGATAAGCAATTCAAAGAAATGAGAGATAATCAAAGACCTTGGAGATTTAAAGCTAGTGAAGTACTTACATCACTCCAAAATAATGAGTACGTACTATGGTAGAAGTAAGTACAAGCTACTGTAGGGCAACAAAGTAGGGACACTTGTCATTCTGGAAGGTACTGGCAAGATTTCCGGAGAAAATGATGCCCAAGCTAAGTCTTAAAGGAGCAAACCAAATGAAAGAGGAAACAGGTGTTCCGGAGAAGAAAGAATTAGCATAAGCAAAGGCAGAAAGGAAGAGCTGTGTCTCCAGAGGGAGGGAGTTAAGAGAACCACAATAAGGCAAAAATTAGAACATTTTTAATATCATTTATTCAATAAAATTTAATAAATATTTTTGCTTACTATGGACCAGGCTACTGGTCCAAAGTACTGGGTATATACAAAAAACAAAACAAGAAAACCATTACCATCGAGTCAGTTCCAATTCATGGCAACATCATATATCACAGAGTAGAACTTCTCCATAGACTATTCTGGCTCCACAGAAGCCAGATCACCAGCGCTTTCTTCTGTGATGCCACTGGGTTGGTTTGAACTGTCGACCTTTAGTAGTCAATTGCAAACTGTCTGCGCCACCAGGGACATTGGGTATGTACAGCAGTGAGCAAAAAAGATGATTCTTGTCCTCCAGAAGCTTATAGTCTGGTGCAGCAGTATTCAATTTACAATGTACATTAGAATCACCTGAATATAGATGTTTGGGCTCCATCCTCAGAGATTCAACTGATTTGAGTGGAGCCCATATGTCATTTTTGTTTTTTTAAAGCTCCCCAGAAGATTCTAAAATGCAGCCAGAGTTGAGAACCACTGGCTTGATGGAAGAGACAAATAACAAACAAATGAAATTAAATGCATAACTACGAAGCGGGTTATGTTGAATAAAGGGAAAAAAGAAGTGGCCAGGAATGTTTGTAACAGCAAAGGCACTTAATTTAGATTGGAGTGTGTGAGGGCAGGAGAGTGAGGAGGTTGACAGATTGTCAGGCATGACCTTTGTAAAATCTAAAGAGAAGTAGTTCTTTAGTAAAAGAATGGAGGGGACAGCATTTTAGATGAAGACTATGAATCATGAGCCATAAGGAAGGTGAGGAGAGCTTGGCATGTTCAAGTGAGCAACTGCGATAGTGGTGAGAGACGAACTCAAATGGAGTGTGAAGTACTGGATGGGGGCATCCAGGTGGAGATGCTGGGTGCGCAGTTGGAAATGAGTCTAGTCCATGAGAGAGGATGGAACTAGAGGTAAATGTTTGGGGGCCCTATATTGTAGAAGCTGACTCCATGAGACCCTCAAGAAAAAGTAAGAGAAGAGGGTCAAGGCTGTAGTTTGGAAAAATACCAATGTTTAAAGATGAGAAAAATGAAGAAAAATCAGACAAGGCAACTGAGAGGAAGCTGTCGGAGATAAGAGGAAAATGGGAGAGAGATTGTGACATAATGGAAACCAAGGACACACAATCCTACACAATCTAGCCTAAGTAAAAGCAGACAGATTGGTGCTATCAAATCATTTTTATAAAAACGAGCATACAAACCACATTGCATTTTAAGTATCCCTTTAGGGCAGTGGTGCATTTGGAATGGACATGACCTTAACACACCAAAATGGCCTTTCAGTTTGTTCCAATAGCAGCAGGAACTGAAAATTGAGATAACTCATGTAAGTTTTAGAACCCGAGCCCCTAAGCAGTGCACATTTGCTTAGTAACGTGTAAAATGCAAAGGAGAGGCAGCCTTATCATTTCTAATTTCTTCCTAACATCACATCCATCTCCCAATAATAAAAACAAATCAGCAAACATACGTGAGGGAAGAAAAGAAATAAATAGGGAAAAGAGCAGAAATGAGAAGACTCAAGAACTACAAACCACGTTTCTTTGTTGTTGTTTTTTTTTTGTTTGTTTGTTTGTCATTTTGTCTTTGTTTTTGTTTAAGAGGCCATTTAAGTGATAGTACATATTGACAGAGACAAAACTTGTTACTTGGCCAGACTTTAGACAACTGAGTACAGCTTAAGTTTTGCTCATCAGTGCCACAAACTGTTATAGGAAAAGAGGAGAAACAAACTCATGCCATATTGGAGGTTACCTAAATAATTGAAGAAATGGCAGGATTCTGGTCTGAGTTTGCTGACCTGCCTCATCTTCAGGATGATTCCTAGCTTGGACTGCCTCAAAGAGCATTTGAGAAATTTACCAGGATGCTCTAGGGCAGTGTTTCTCACAATTTAGTGTGCCTAAGAGCCCTGGTGGCACAGCGGTTAAGAGCTATGGCAAGCTACGGCTGCTAAACAAAAGGTTGGCAGTTCGAATCCACCAGCCTCTCTTTGGAAACCCTATGGGGCCGTTCTACCCTGCCCTACAGGGTCTCTATGAGTCGGAATCAACTTGATGGCATTGGGTTAGGTTAAGAATCGCCTGGAGATCTTGTTAAAGTGCAGATTCCTGGGCTTCCACATCCAGAGATTCTGGTCCAGTAGAATTTGCACCTCTAAGCAAGCTCCAGGAGTCCCTGAGTGGTGAGTTAATGTGCTCAGCTGCTAACTAAAAGGCTGTTGGTTTGAGTCCAACCAAAGGCACCCTGGAAGAAAGGCCTGGCAATCTACTCCTAGAAAAATCAGCCATTGTAAACCCTATGGAGCACAGTTCTACCCTGACACACATGGGATCACCATGAGTTGGGTCAGCTCGATGACAGCTGTCTTGGTTTCTAAACAAGCTCCAAAGTGAGGTGATGCTGCTGGTCCAGAAACCACACTTTGAGTAGCACTGCTGTTTTCTGATAGGGTATACTCAAGTGGCATAATTCTCCCTCTAGCCTTGGAAATAGCCTCCTACACAAGAATCTTTTTTTTTTTTTCATTGTACTTTAGGTGAAGTTTTACAGAACAAATAGTTTCTCATTAAACAGTCAGTACACATATTGTTTTATGACATTGGTTAACAACCCCACAACATATCAACCCTCTCCCTTCTTGACCTTTTTTTTTTTCTTTTTGGTGAAAATACACATAGCCAAAGATACACCATTTCAAAATTTCTACATGCACAATTTAGTAACATTCATTACTTTCTTCCAGTTGTGCTGCTGTTCTCACTTTAGATGAAGGTTTACAGAACAAAATAGTTTCTCATTAAACAGTTAGTGCACATGTTGCCCTATGACAATGGTTAAAAACCCCATGACATGTCAACACTGTCCTTTCTCAACCTTGGGTTCCCTATCACTAGCTTTCCTGTCCCCTTCTGCCTTCTAGCCCTTGTCCCTGGACTGTTGTGCCTCATTAGTCCCATTTTGTTTTATGGGGCTGTCCAATCCCCAGCTGAATGGTGAACCTCGGAAGTGACTTCACCACTAAGCTAAAAGGGTGTCTGGGGGCCATACTCTCGGGGTTTCTCCAGTCTCTTTCAGGCCAGTAAATCTGTTTTTTTTGTGTGTGTGTTAGAATTTTGTGCTACATCCTTCTGCAGTTCTGTCCAGAACCCTCTGTTGTGATCCCGGTCAGAGCAGTCAGTGGTGGTAGCTGGGCACCATCTAGCTGTACTGGACTCAGTCTGGTGGAGACCTTGGTAGCTGTGGTCCATTAGTCCTTTGGACTAATCTTTTCCTTATATCGTGTTCTCTTCATTCTCCCTTGCTCCCGAAGGGGTGAGACCAGTGGAGTATCTTAGATGGCTGCTCACAGGCTTTTAAGACCCCAGACACTACTCACCAAGGTAGAATGTAGAATATTGTCTTTATAAACTGTGTTATGCCAGTTGAGCTAGATGTTCCCCGAGACCATGGTCCCCATAGCCCTCCACCAAGCAATTCAGTCCCTCAGGGAGTTTGGATGTGTCTGTGGAGCTTCCATGACCTTTCCTTGTACAAGTTGTGCTGGCTTCCGCAGTATTGTGTACTGTCTCACCCTTCACCAAAGATACCACTTATGTATTGCCTGTTTAGTATTCCCCCCCAACCCTCCCATCCCTCGTAACCAACAAAGATCGTTACTTTTTTTGTGTGTAAACTTTTTCATGAGTTTTTACTATAGTGGTCTCATACAATATTTGTACTTTTGGATTGACTTATTTCACACAGCATAATGTCCTCCAGTTTCATCCATGTTATGAGATGCTTCACAGATTTATCATTGTTCTTTATGTTTGCATAATACTCCATTGTGTGTATGTACCATAGTTTGTTTATCCATTCATCTGTTGATGGGCATCTGGGTTGTTTCCATCTTCTTGCTATTGTGAACAATGCTGCCATGAACCTGGGTGTGCATATGTCTATTTGTGCTACACAAGAATCTTGTAGCTCTCACTAAGGGTTAACTCACTCTGCATGAAGCTCTTGCATCTCTACACTTTCTCCAAATTAGTGCATAAACCAATCAGAAGAGCTTGGTTCGATCTTATTTTGCACATGCTGTCAGCCCTTGTTCTCTGAGGAATGTCTACTTCATTTGAGTGCTAATTAAACTTGCAGAAAAGGCTTAAATTAGCCTCAAAATATATGCAAGAAACAGTGGAAGTTTTGGTTAGTTGATTATGCCAGATCTCCTTAAAAAATTATTGAAATGATCATTAAAAAATAATTAAAAGTGCTGAACTATATTTAAGTACCCATTATGTATTTCTACCTCCAGTCGGTTGTAATAACTGCCTTTGAAAAATTATTCCAGTTCCTTGGGAGTTACTTCATGCAAAGAAAAAGGAATATGACCCTGTTCTAATCATTACTTCCTGAAGTATGTCTTGAAAAACTAATTTTCAGACACTTTTCCTTATTTTAAAAATCATTCATAGCTACTACTTTGTTTTTTAAGAGATTAGACTTGATATTGGAGTCATCATTAGACATGATAGATGTATATGTATTATATCGTTGTTGTTGCCATTGCCGTCGAGTCGATTCCGACTCATAGTGACCCTATAGGACAGAGTAGAACTGCCCCATAGGGTTTCCAAGGAGCGGCTGGGGACTCAAACTGCCAGCCTTTTGATTGGCAGCCAAGCTTGTAACCACTGAGCCACCAGGGCCCCCATATATAGAGTCAGGTAATGTAAGTGCTGCTAGTTCTAGTGCTGTCACCTACTAACCTTGCAAGTTTGTTTAAGACACTTTACTTTTCAGGCCTCTACTACCAATTCTTCAATAAAAACAATAATGCCTTCCCTATTTAGATTCACAGTGGTTTTTGCAAGAATTAAATAAGTTAACATCTATGAAAAAGTTCCTTGCTATTTATAAAGTAGCATGTCCTAATAGAAAAAATAAAGGAATTAAAATACAGAGCTATGTGGACATCAGATATTATTATTTTAAAAAATACTGGATATTGATGTTATATGAATAACTATAATAAAATCAATCTATGTTGAAATTTTTACCTTGATCTATATTTGAGTATTAATATATGCTTAATATGCTGCACAATGCAAAATATAAACATACTTCTTGCATTGCTCAGTGAGGAGATCTGGATTCTAGACTTCCTTTTGCTTCTAATTATTGAGTCTTGGAATTTGGCTTATCAGCTAAGCCAATCTGTGCCTTGGTTTTTCTTTGTGAAAAATGGAAATGATAACATAGACTCTACCTTCTTCATAAGGATAATGGGGAGATAAAATGAAAATAGTAATTTCCCACATGTTAACTAAAAGATGGAGTCTGGTAACTTTAAAGTCAACTTCATAGTTATAATACATCAATAACTAATGTCCAAAAAAATAACCCTTGGCATTAAATAACTTCAAAACTTCCCAGAGAAATGTTAGATTATATTTCCTTAATTCATAAATGAATGCCAATCAAGTCCTGTGCTAACAATGGCACCAAGCAGTCATTGCTTCAGTCATCTCAGGGCGTAAACTATAATCAAAATTGTTTAATCTTGAGACTCTATGGCAGTAGGTTTGGTTTTGTTTTAATCATTTGAAAATATGGTTAACCAGAATGTTTGATTAACTCAAATAACCCAATCCCCTCCTGAGCCATGCAACTGAATGTATTGTATTCTTGCAATCTTTATATACCTCAGGGTGATCAAGATCCAACTCATTAAATCATATAGATTCTGTTATCCAAGTAGTTTGCCTAGTATTACATGCAAACTGACCTATATAGAATTTAACAGCCTTTTTTTTTTTTTTAACCCAAATGCCATTTAGTTGTTTTGTCAGACATATTTACTTTTTTTGGAAGTTGGGGTGAGGGGACATGTTCCAGGGGTCCCGCAACTACCCACTAGTTTGGTGATTTGCTGAAAGAACTCACATGATTCAACATAAAGTCAGCTGCAGGCTTCCTAGGTCCTCCTCTGCGAGGGCTGTGGAGTTGCACTTTTCTCTCCAGCTGTGAACCACAGAGACACAAGCAAAATATCACCTCCCAGGGAAGCCCACTTGAGTCTTGGGGGCCAGAGTCCTTAAACGGGGCTTGTCACCTAGCCACATGAGCAGCCATGGTGCAGACTCCAAACAAAGTACCAGGTGCACATCATAAATCTTAGTGCTTACATTAAACAATGCTGGCATCCTGGTACATCTTGCCCACTGCCTTGAACATACAGAATAACATCGTTAATCAGTGACCATGTGAACATTCCAGGAGTTTTGTTCTCAGGGCTTCAACAAGGGTCATTGACCTGGTTCGAGGAGTCCCCAGAGATAAGCAGGAATGAGTAAAACAACCTGCTGCAATAATACTTTCCTTCAATATGGAATAAGAGTAATAGCTTAAAGGTCTCCTATGCATCAATTCCCAAAATCATTCCTCAGTGTCATAGGCAGAAGAGTAAACATTAGAATGGCTGCAGCCCATGCTCTTTGGATAGACCAAGCACCTTCTTCAAAGTTCAACAGTGGTCACCAAAGCCAGGTGCATCCATGCTCTTACAATCATGCCCATTCCTGGTACAATATGCTGACTAAAATATCTTCATATGTTCAGTGGTGGCATACAATGTTCATATGTTGGGAGGTGTCCATCTTCCTAATAATTTCCTTTTGAGTGATAGGACCAACCAGTGTTTATGTAACTACCTCAACAGTTAATTAATTAAGATAATTAGTTTTACGTTGATGTTTTCATTTACTCCTCTAGAAGACTTTATATTTCTTAATTTGTGGCATAGTTATCAATAATGAAGTGACTACCATTTCTTCTTTATATTTGGCATATAGGGAGAAATTGGCAAAGAAATGTATATAATCAAGCAAGGAGCAGTCCAAGTTCTCGGAGGCCCTGATGGTACTCAAGTTCTGGTTACTCTGAAAGGTGGGGCAGTGTTTGGAGAAATCAGGTATCTGAAAGACATCTCACATATATTGAAGTCAAATTATTTGTCCTAAAATAAAAATCTTAGGTCATAAAATAAGTGAAGTTCCTGTTCAAATTTCTTAAAAGTTTGGTTATGCTGAGAGCATTGGTAAAATAAGGATTTTCACATTTCTATTCATTCTCTCCTTTCTCTCCCTGCAAAGATCTTATGTTTCCTAAGGAAAAGGATTATGTCAGTCAGCTTTACAGTCTCAGGACCTAAGTCAGTGCCTGGCCTAAGATAAATGCTCAATATATGTTGAATGAATACATAAATGAATTAATGAGATGTTGAGAGAGTTGGTTGGAAGACCTTACATGCCAGGCTAAGAAGGTGGTTTTGAGTAGATGAGTGATAGAATCTTAATTGTGGGACCAAATTTCCTGGGTCCAAAACTCATTTCCACCACTGATTAGCTAGGGTCCTTGGGCATGTTACTTGACCCTCTGTTACTGAGTTTCCTCATCTTAATAATAATAAAAGTAATACAACAACAATAATATATATCTTAGAGGGTTGGTAAATGAGTTAATACATGAAAAGTACTTAAAACAATGCCTGGCATCTGGAAAGAGCTTAATAAGTATTAACTGTTGTTATTATTATTTCTTATTGGCCAGGAGAAGTTTATCTTAGAACAAGTCCCCAAGAGTAAGAATCCAAACCAAAAACCAAACCCGTTGCTGTCAGGTCAATTCCGACTCATAGTGACCTTATAGGACAGAGTAGAACTGCCCCATAGTGTTTCCAAGGCTGTAATCTTTACAGAAGCAGACTGCCACATCTTTTGTCTGTGGAGCAGCTGATGGGTCTGAACCACCGACCTTTCAGTTAACAGCCAAGCGCTTAACCACTGCACCAGCAGGGCTCCTTTAAGAGTAAGAATATAGATAGCAAATTTAAGCACATTGTGGACCAGACACTTCTATATGCATTATCTCACTTAAACTTATTCATTTATTCATTCAACAAGTATTTATTGAGTGCCTGTTACATACTAGATTACCAGGTATTACTCTAAATTCTTGGAAATACACAGTAAAACAATAGACAAAACGTCGACCTCACAGAGCTTACAGTCTGACAGAGGGAAATTGACAATAAACAGTTAAACAATTAACTAGACAAGATAAATTCACATTGTGATAACTGTTATGAAGGCAAAACTGTGAACTAAATTGTTTGAAAGTGACTAGGGTTACTACTTTAGATGCTGTGGTCAGGGATGGGCCCTCTGAAGAGATAATAGTTGAACTGAGACTTGAAAAACTAAAAGGAGCAGCTGGCCATTCAGAAATGGGGGAAGAGCCCCCAAGATGATAGAACAGTCTATAGGTAAAAGCAAGCTTGTCTGGTCAAGGGACAAAAAGGTCAGTGTGGTTGGAATATGGCAAGTAAGTGACACTGTGAGAGAAATGAGGCCAAAGAAGTAGGCAAGGGCCAGATTATATAGCACCTTGTAGGCCATGGTAAATACTTGCTGTTTTATTATAGATACAAATGGATGCCAGTAGATGGTTTTAGGAAAGAGAGTAACACAACCTGAATTACAATTTTTAGACCACTCCAACAGCTATGTGGATAAAAGATGGTAGAGGAGCAAGAATGAAATAGAAGAGACCAATTAGGAATCGTTTGCAGGGGTTTGAGTGAAAGATGACAGTGTCTTGAACTAGGATGGTGGATATTAAGATAGAGAGAAGAGTACACTGTCAGGGAGTTATTAATATAATCATTTCACAACTGAGAAAACTGCAAATCCAGGATGTCAAAAATCTTGCCCAGGATAGCATAGTTAATAAGTGATAGGGACAACATTCAAACTCAAGTATCATGGATCGTGGTCCAGTGACCTGTCCACCACACCACAGAAGAAAGTTTGTCCAACCTCTAACTTCATGGCTGCTAAGAAGTTATCTCTGGTTTCCAGTGATGTGGATAATTTCAGATGACTTAATATTAGCATAATTAAGTTTTCCTTGGAATGTTGAAGCATATTATTTCTCTGTTGATAATTTGGCCTCTCTGTTTTATTTTTTATCCTCACTTAACGACTGGGTGGGCACTCCTGGGAAGGTCCTCTTCTGGGGCAGTAGTGGAAAACACTTCTTAGAAAGTCAAAGACCTGAGTTCTTTGCCTATTTCTATCATCCTCTTACTGGGAGTCTTTCTAAAAGTGATTTAATATTTTTGTGACTTAATAATCACTGTACTCTTGAAGGTCATAAAACATGCAAAAGCCTAATCTGACACATTGTAGAAAATAATTAGTTGACCTCTCTCAAAGGTTGAGTCCTCCCTGAAGAATGACATTTCATAAATACAGGTATGTTAATTGCTGATACAATCATCACAGGAGGAAATACCCTGGGAATAAAATGCAGGCGCTGCTGAGTTGCAATTGAAAGGGATCCTAGATTCTTGATTGCAGCTTTTTAAATAAATCTCCTATTACCAATTTGGTTACTAAGGCCAAATTGGAACCAGTGGGCCAGCAAAGTCTAAACTTGCTCAGTTGGAAGTTTTTTTTGCCTTGATTCTCTTCTTGGCTGTGGTGGAAGAGAAACAGGATGCATCTCCCTCTTCCCAGTGTTAGCCTGAGTATACTAGGCCCAAGATGGAGTCACTTATGTTAAGCCCCATGTCAGCAAACTGAACTCTATTTTCTGTTTCCTGTAAATGCCTGACCTTCCCAGGAGCTGCAACCTAAGTCAGCCAATCTGCTCTTGCCGCCTTAGCTATGCTAGATGACTGGGCTATGAAAGTTCCCAGTATGTCATATAAGGAAAGTTACTTAGAACCAATCACTTTTTGCCTAGCATTACTTCCTTCTTCTTACACCACTTTGCCCATATAACTCTGGTCTCTTCTGCTCGCCCTTGGGGGCTGTTGTCTGACTTCCGGGGTCTGCTAAGGACAGCCTTGTGGTAGTTTATGACTCCATGGTTTTCCTTACATTTAATGACAAGTTTTAGTCACTGAATGTATTTGACCACTTTCTATACTCCTTCTGCATCTGTTAAAATCTTATGCTTCCTGAAATGCATCTGCATTTTTACCATTGGTATTGCTATTAAGATTTCAATAGGATTCCTTGCTCGTTTCACCTCTCTTTGCAAATTCCTCCCCCTGGCAAATTCCTACTCATCCTTTAAGATCCAATTCAAATGTCACCTCTTTGAAGCCATCTCCAACTGCCCTTCAAGCAGTTGCCCTCATCCTATATGCTTCCATAGCACTTCCTTTATGCTTTTATTACAGTAGTTACCACCGATTTATAGTTAATCTGTTCAGATTGGTGTCCCCAACAGGGGACATCAATGAGCCATCAAAAGAACTAAAAGTTACCCATCTTTATATCACCAGTAGCTGCATAAAAATTGTTCAATAAATGTTGATCCCTATTTATAAACTGCCTCCTTTCAAAAATAATTTCAGCAGTTTTCAAATTCAGCAGTTAATTGTTAAAAGTTAATCGTGAACTGACACAAAAAACAGAAAAATTATATTTGGGGCCCCTTAGAGCATAATGTGAGATGCCACAGAGAAGTCCAGGCATTAGTTCCTTACTAGGCACAGTGCCAGCTGTGAGGGTACAATGGTGAACAAGAAATGATCACATCCTTCAAGAACCTTACAAACATGTGAGACAAGTGGAGGAAAGATTTCAATACCACTTGATTCCCATTGCCGTTGAGTCGATTCTGGCTCATAGCCATCCTATAGGACAGAGTAGAACTGCCCCATAGGGTTTCCAAGGAGAGGCTGGTGGATTCGAACTGCCGACCTTTTGGTTAGCAGCCGTAGCTCTCTGTAGCTCTTAACCACTGTGCCACCAGGGCTATGAATTGTATATTATGATGAGAGTATACAAAAGATACTATGGAGCACAAAGGCTTATCAAGGACCAATGTGTTCTTCGGCTTTGGCAATCCCAGAACCTGTGAATGTGACCTTATTTGGAAAAAGGACCTTTGCAGATGTAATTAAGTTAAAGACCTCAAGGTGAGACCATTCTGGATTATCCAGGTGGACCTCTAAATCCAAAGACAAGTGTCTTTGTAAGAGAGAGAAGATAAGAAGACACAGAAGAAAAGAAGGCTGTATGAACTTAGAGACAGAGATTGGAGTTATGCATCCACAAGCCAAGGAACACCTGGAGCCCCCAGAAACTAGAAGAGACAAGGAAGGATTCTCCCACTGGAGTCTTCAGAGGGAGCCCAGCCTTGCCGACACCTTGATTTTGGACTTCTAGCCTCCAGGACTATGAGAAAATAAATTTCTGTTGTTTTAAGCCACCCACTTTGTGGTATACTGGTTACAGCAGCCCTAGGAAACTAATACAGAACCAAACTCTTTAAATTGTTAACTTTTGAAATTTTACTGAAAAAAAAAAGAAGGCATGCTGGATGCTTCCCTTTACTTCACCCTACATGGCCAGTCCACCACAAGACCTGTCAATCTCACCTCCTAAGTATCTCTCAGATCATTTGCTTCTTACCTTTTCCATTGCCACCACTTTGGTCCAAACCACCACCACTGGACAACTGCAATAGCCTACCATATGTCCCCCACTCCAATAACCACACCCCTCCACAATCCAGTCTCCTGTACACTCTGGCCAGAGGGAACTTTTGGAAACATGGAGCTGATCATGTCACTGCCCTCCTGCTTAAACCTGTTCGATGCTTTCATACGGTTCTTAGGCGTAAGAATAAAATTCTGGTCCTCACCGATAAGATCCTCAGGGTCTAGCCTCTGCCTACATCTCTACTTCAGGTTGCACCCCATCCCCCTTGCTCTCTTTAATCCAGACATTCTGGGTCTTTTTCAGTTCCTTGAGTGTTCCACACACCATCTAGCAACAAGGTGATTTTTTTCACATATGCTGTTACTTCTGTCTGGATACATCCGCCACCTCCTTTACCTAGGTCTTAGCTTCTTCTGGGCCTTCCTTGACTCCCCACTACAGGGACCTCCCAGGTCTCTTATCAAGCTATATTCGTCCCTTCAGAGCACTGTTTGTACTTATGCACTCATTGGTGCATTTATTTCTTCAGTATCTTTATTACTTACTAAATTGTAAGCACCAGGACTACCACGCATGGCCGTACCAATTTTGCTCTGCATCAAAGTCCATTGAGGGGAGGGAGGGCTGCAATCCAGCCACACTCCACTCCTGAACCATGAGCTCTGGCCATTTGCTCCCCCTCAAGCACAGGTGTCCTTTATTTTGCAAAAGAGGGTGTTCTTCTAGATAAGCTCTGTACCCACAGGGCTGCATATGCCAGAGAGGCCACATTTTTCTAATTTGTGCAAGGACACTTGATACTGGTTCCCAGGGGCCCTGGTAGACACCAAGTTTGATTTTTATTGCAGACTCTATCTCCAGCCCTTAGGGCAGTGCCTGGCCCATGTAACTGCCTAATAAATACTGAATAAATAAGTGAACATAATAATTCTCTATCTTTGTGAATGTACAGATACGCATTCATTTTTGTCATGAATATGCGTATTCAGTCTTGTGCCCTTTTATGTCAATTTTCACGAATAAGAATAGCACTGCTATATTTCTCTTTGGAAAATTATTTTGTCTTTCTTTTTAAGTTGTTTCTTTCAGGATTATTCCCAAAAGTGGAATAACTGGGTCAAAAGGTAGAAACATTTCTATAACTCTTACAATATATGGGCAGATTATTTTCCAAAAAAATTGAACCAATTTACAATACAACCAGCAATGTATAGCTATTTTTGCACAGCACTACCGATATTACTTTATTATTCTCATTGGTTTTGCATTTTAATAGGTTGTTTTAATTTGCATTTCTCTAAATAGTGCCTGGAAAATAATAAGTTCTCAATAAATATTTGCTAAATGAATTAATTTCCTTTGGGCCTATTTATTTTCACGAGTATGATCATTTACCTTCTGCATTTCTTTCTTTCTTCACCATCTTTTTGTCATCATATTTTTAACAAGTTATTTAGTAGAATTTAGGCATTGATACATTCTTATCTGTTTTAGGTAGCTTGGTTTTCATTCAACACATTTAAGTTCCAGTTATATTTGTCATTTCTCCCATTCTGAGGGTTTCTTTTCAATATTTACTTTATATCATTGTGAAAAAGCCAAATACTTTGAAAAATAATTTGAAATCTTCTTCCCCTCTAAAACATTTTTACCTAGTTCTCCTGAACACTCAAGTTTTTAAAATGGGGATACCTGAGGAGACCACTAGGTCTTTGGAATATTTTAATTCCTTATTCTTAACTCTTCATCAGTATAACACTATTATTCTCATTTCTTTCTTTCTTTCTTTCTTTCCTAAAAGCCAGAAATCATAGATATATTACAAGTATGAACAGGAGCAAGATTTGATCAATGTTAAAGGAAAAAAATTTTCATATCCATTTTTTCCAGTCCCAAACCTGTCAACTCTGTGTTAAAAATACATATTTATATTTTCACTACATCTTTTTGAATACAGTCTCCTTGATTGTGTAGCACTTTTTTTTTGCTTTGAGCCACACATTCTTTTCAAACCTATCTAAGCCTTACAACCTTCCTGTGAAAAAATATATTATCAGTATCACTGCTGAAACATTCATTCAAATATTCTCAGAATACCTCCTAAAATAACTTCTCCAGTGTCTCTAATTCTGTGAAAATCAAAACTCTTTAAGACCATTTGGGAAAGCAGAGAGCGAGTAAAGATTATGATAGTCAGACTTTGGCACAGCTTATCGCGCCATCTTGATGGTCTTTGTTCCTTATTTTTTTATGTTGTCCATTTGCAAATCTGTGGCATTAAAACAATAACAATGACTGCATTGGTAACGCTGGAGTTATGGTTTAAGGAAAAGACCCTTTCTCTGATCTTAGATTTGAATTTCAGCTATGAAACTCCTAGGTATTGTCCTTTAACAAATCACTTTACTGATTCTGGAGCTCAGTTTCCGTTATCTGTACGAATAGGTAAGAACCTTCTTTACCAGATTTGGTAATTAAGTAAGATAATATAGTGATTTATTTTTTAAATACTTTAAAACTATAAACTCTGAATATGTATATGGCATTATTAGCTCTTTGCACTCCAAAGAAACAGCTAGGGACTAAGCTAGCATATTAGTTTGTTTTATACAGCATTTTCTAGCCAAAATATCATAGTCAAGTGTTCTTTTGGGCAGGGGTAAAATAAAGTTTACGTGTTATTCTTTCACCCCTCTCTTCTTCCTTAGAATTTTTACCCAAATTCTTCATTGTTCATCTACTTCTCTAAAGCCAATTCAATTCCAAAATCAAGACCTGCTGGGAACAAAAGGGCTAGATATTTTATATCTGTGAATTCTCAATGTTTTAACTCTACTAAAACTCTATGCATGTAGATTTTCCTCAAACTATTTTACAAAAAAAACTCTGGTCTGGCATGTACTTGTCATTCAAATAGTTTTATGAATATCAAAGTATTTGCAAAGATCAAGCAGCCTGGGAAGAAGTGACCCTAGAACATCCTCTGATATTTGCTCATCAACAAAAGTTTTGTAAGTATTTATTTTTAGTGAAGTTGTAAGAATTCTCAGGCAACAAAGTGTTCTCCAGTAATACGGATGAGGATAAAGGAATATCTCATAAAAGGACTACATAGAGGACCTGACCTCATGATTCCTAAATACAGCACAGTTGGAAATTTGCTTAATGAAAACAAATATTTAAAGTTTTCATCTTTCTTTCAATGTTGGATGTGATACACTTTCCATTGATAGTGTTGTAGGGGAAAAAAGACTCCAGGCTCAAATTTAATCAGAAGAGATTTTTATTAAGCCAAGACAAAAACAAAGACAATCATTGGAATGAGGGAGACTGTCAGCATGTACCCAGTACAGAGGACGAAGGAATCCACTGAATCACGGTCATGGTGTCAATTATATACATACTATAGAGGACAAAGAAAATCACTGAAGGATCCTGACTGGTAGCAGATCAGTTCATTAGTGTCATAGGTGAGACTACAGAAGCAGCGAAAGGACCATGACTAGGATACATACATAATTACAGGTTAAAAAAATTTACAGGATTGGTTCTGGGGTTTTAATTACCTGGTTACGTGGTGGCTGGGGTCGACTTATGATCATGCAACCCTGAGTCATAGTCACAAGGTAGTTATAAGACAATACTAGGACCCCAACCTTTAACTTAAATCAGATAACATGAGTCATGGAGCATTTCCTTCTTTTTTTACTTAGGAACACTTATTTATTAACCAGCGGAGAAACTGTTGTGCTGGTTTTTCTATCATATAACTAGGGGAAAGGGAAATTAGACCTTATTCTAGCTTTCCTTACTACAGCCAAGCCTTGTAAGATTTAGGGGGGTCTCCACTCTCCAGATCAAATAGCATTTGTGGTTAGTTTTATTTCTATTCTAGAAAATAATTATAGATGAGAAAAATACTTTTAGACTAGAACCTTCTACATTTTAGAAAACATTATTTTTTATAGTTACTAATGTGTTAATAACTCTCAATCGTGTTTTTCTGGATGCAGTAACAGTGATTTTTACACTGTACAACTCCATGGGGCTCGAATTGCATTATAGTCTGTGTATGCAGAGCACAAGTTATGGGGTCACATATGACAGCCCTGGACAAAGCTAGGAATTAATGACTAGCTAGAGACTAACTGAATATTCTTGGTCTTTCTGATAGATATATATTAAGTATAGATAGATATGGATATGGATACAAATATAGAAAATGTGTGTGTATATATATATGCATGTATATATAATCTCCATGTTTCTATTTATCCCTGACATTTACAGAGTTCTTCACATAGACAGTTCTCTCACCTAGTCTCTGAATACGCCATGTTTCTCTGACATTCAGACAACTGCTTTCTTTCACTCTCCCACCTTCGGCACACTAGAACAAAGCAAGTAATTTACTGTCCAGTTACATACTGCAATTTAGGGCTCAAAATTCATCAGTCAAAATTTCTACCTATTAGCACCCTCTTCATCATTGAATACAACTATTTCAGTATTCAGAAAGATAATCAGATACTTACCCTAGGTACTAAAAGATAGCCTTGTTTCCTACAAGTGAAATTAAGTAACTTGCTCCACAACACAATAAATGGTAATATTATCTGGTCCCAAAACCTGTATTCCTTCCACAAAACCATTCTATGCTTTAATAATTTTCCTTTTCCCCTACTTCACTTCACTATGCTGAAAACACAGTAGGTGATTAAAATAAAAGTCAGAAAAGTCCTTAAGTAACTGTCTAAGGTCAAGGCAAATAGAAGCCATCTAGGATTAGAACCAATTTCTTTATTCCCTGGACCATTGCTCCATTCACTATTTTATGACCTGGGGACATTTAACATTAACCTGAGCTGTTTGTCCTCCAGCACATGATCATTCAGAAACACTTTGCGGGATTGGGAATATTTTTACTAAGCTATTTAATGATGGGAACTTTCCATTGGTGGGATGCTAGAGAAGCATTTTGTGGACAAGAGAAAAAAGATGTTATTTTAAACGTTGCTGAGAGAGTTTGGGCAAAATCCATCTGGCAGGCAAACTATTTCCTCCGTTCAAAAACTCATCAAGCACTCCAAACGTGTAACCTGTAGGCAAGTTTAATTAAAGCTTGAGAAATCTCAAAATAACCTGACATTTAATTATGTTATTTCCGTTCTACACTCATAGTCTGACACACACAGAGACACTCTTAGGTCCAAATTAAGCTCCCCAGTGCCATCCAGCCCTGCCTAACTACTGGATTACCCTGCTCTGAGGGTACAGAAATGTGAATGAAATAGGCTCATTCAATCATTGTCCTTCAAATATTAATATCCATTTCATAGAGAGATAGGTCAGAAGGTAGATAGGAAGTTAGGTAGATGATTGAGTAAAGAGATGATTGTGATGATAGACAGATAGGTAGGTAGGTGGGTGGGTTGGTGTATGGATGGATGGATGGATGGATAGATTTCTTGTATTAAAAAAAAAAACAAGTGAAGGCAGAGTTTGTCTTGGGAAGAACCCTAGTAAAGGACTAAAGTAAGTGCTACCATTAAGCAAGAAATTAAAAATGAAAGCATTGAGCAAAATAAATAGGCATTAACATGTCAGCACTTATGGATTCCAAATATATACTTTCTGTCTTGGGGGAGTAATTCCACTTTTAAATGTCCTAGATATTCCTGTACCAGTGTTTAACATTAGGTGCAGGTAAGAGGCCCTATTTGATGCCTTAAGGTAGACTTACACTAAAAAATTTTTCCCCTTTTTTCCTGCCTTCTCTGGTTTTAATTGAGCATTTTATGTGATTCCATTTTATCTCCTCTCTTAATTACACTTCCTTTTAAAAAAAATTTAGTGGATTTTCTAGAGTTTTCAATATACATTTTTAACTAATTGAAGTCCACCTTCATATAACACTAAACCAACTACCAGGCAACATGGCACTATAGACAGAAGCACCACACCATCGCTCCACAGCAAAGACCTGAAAAACTAAGTCCGACAGAGACAAATGTCAATCCTGAAACCCTAAGTATCAAATAAAGAGATAAAGAACTCAGCCAAGCACTGAATGGAATAAGAAACTGACAGAGAACAGAGAACATGTAGAGGGCCCTATCAGCTAACACAGCACGGATTCGCCATCTTGGACTCCTGTCGGAGATCAGAGAACAAGGAGTATTGGAAAGCAGCTTCACAGAGCTCCCAGCAGGAGACAGAACAACCGGTAACCAGCGATATATGCTTTCCCACCTGGCACCCTTCTTCACCCCCACTTTGCCTCCTCTGCTTCCTGCGGCCACAGTTTCTTGGTCAGGAGGCACTGGCTTCAGCCTTGTGCTGCTGGGATTCCACCCACCCGCACTGGCTGGCTCCCTAAATGCCATTTGTTGGTTGCTAGTGTTGCTTTTTTCCACTTCTTTTGGTTTCTTACATTCTTCTCACCACCTCCCCCGTCCTTTCTCTCAAATACCTGGCTCCATGTGCCATCTTTGCTTCTTCCTGAAAGGCTGTGAAATGCCACTCGACTGTGGAACTGCTTTCTGGCCCATGCCGCCACACTGGTGGGATCCCCGGGGCCTTTTGTTTGTTTGATTTGTTCTGTTTTGATTTGTTTGTTTGTTTGTTTTCTTTTTCTTTTCTCAGCTTTGGTATTCCTTCTAGCCAGGCTGTACTGCATGGCTTGGAAGCTACTTCCTCAATCTATGCAGCTGCAAAGTGGGATCCCTGGGGGCCCTTCTTTTTTATTTTTTGTTTTGTTTTGTTTTGTATTCTCTCTTTTTCCCTTCTTGTCTTTCTTCACATCTCAGTTTCTCATCTCTCTATACTTAACTTCTCTTCCTGTCTCCTGAATACCTGGCACTGTGTGACACCTCTACCTTTCTAGCCAGGCTGTACTTCACTGCCTGAGAGCAATTTCCACCGTATTCACAGCTACTCCAGTGGGAACCCTGGGGGTTTTCTTTTCTTTTCTTTTTTTCCTAATTTTTATTTATTGTCTTTCTTTTACTCTTTTTCTTTTTTTTCCCCTCCATTTCTTGGTCTCTCATCTCTCCACTCCAACAGCAAGTTCCTTTAGCACTCATTTTTCTTTGTTTGTTTTTGGCTCCTGTTTCTCTCTCCTCTTTCCCATACCCATCTTAGCTCCACAAATGCCAATCTCCACCCTCCTTCCTGCCTACTTGCACCGTGCACTGAACATCACACCCGCGAGCAACACAGGCACAGCTTACCGGAACCTGCCGTACACTGCTTCACGGCCCGCCATGTCAGCCCTAGTACATGCCACAAACAACCCATCCAGGTAACTCCTCTTCAGCTGAACCCACCCTGCTACACCATAGCTGAGTGACTGACCCTGCCCACTAGATAAGGAGCAGAAAAGTATCATGCCCATAGACAAGCAAATAACAAAGAATGCACAGCCAGCCTGCTCAGACATAACCAAATAAAACAAAAAAGCAGGATGAAACAAACAAATCTACAATCAATAAATGAGGAAAATAACAACTGAATGTCCTGAAGGCAGCAGACAATATCAAAACATATTAAAAAAATGGAACAAGAAGGTTCCAGTAGGCATCCAAAATAAAACACCAGATGACTTTCCATTAGAAGAAAAGGCACTAGAACTACTTGATAGGGAATTCAAACCTCTAATACTCAGAATTATCCAAGAGTTGAAGCAAAAAGCAGGCAAAAATGAGGAAAAAATAGACAAATTCATGGAAAAGGCAGACAAATTCATGGAAAATACAGATCAAAAAATGGAAGAATCTGGGAAAATAATACAGGAACAAAATGCCAAAATAAATTCACAACTAGAAATCAGACAAAAACAACAATTAGAAATCCAAAAGATAAACAACAAGATTTCAGAAATGGACAGTGTTTGAAACGATGGAAGACAAGATTAGTAAAATTGAAGACAAACACTTGGCTACAACTCTGTTTGAGGAAAAATCAGAAAAAAGAATAAAGAAAAATGAAGAAACCCTGAGAATTATGTGGGATACAATGAAAGGCAAAATTTTTCAAGTGATCAGAGTTCCAGAACAGGGGGAGAAAATAGAAAACACAGAGAGGATCATTGAAGAACGGCTGACAGAAAACTTCAGCAGTATCATGAAAGATGAAAAGCTGACCATCCAAGAAACTCAACGAAACTTATATAAGATAGACCCCAAAAGAAAATCACCAAGGCATATCATAATTACACTCACTGAAACCAGAGACAAACAAAGACTCCTGAGAGCAGCTCAAGAAAAAATGAAAAGTGCATACAGAGGAGAAACAATAAGACTAAGTTCAAATTATTCAGCAGAAAACATGCAGGCAAGAAGGCAATGGGAGGACATATATAAAACCTTGAAAGAAAAAAATTGTCAGCCAAGAATAATACATCCTGAAAAACTCTCATTCAAATATGATGGTAAAATTAGGATATTTCCAGATAAACAAAAATTAAGGGACTATGTAAAAATAAAACCAAACTTACAAGAATTATTAAAGGGAGTCCTTTGGTCTGAGAACAAACAACATCAGACCACAGGCTGAATCTAGGATGCACAACTGTACCAGCCAGATACCAGTCTAGGAAATGAACTCTCAGGGACTATCCAAAACCAAAAGAATTACAACAGGGAACCAGAGAGGTTAATCTGTAAATTACAACAACATCAGAACAATAAAAGAGGGAACAAATGGTGTAGGTATAGAACCTTTTAGTGGCAAGGAAGACAAGATGATACCAAGTAATAATAGACTGGTTCAAACTTAGGAAGATAAGGGTAAATTTCAAGGTAACAACAAAGAAAGTTAACAAACCTACTCATCAAAATAAAGAAGAAAAACAT
>NW_004443945.1:33089367-33112848 GCF_000243295.1 Trichechus manatus latirostris
AGAAGGACACTATCATATATAGTGATTAAAGGGACGATCCATCATGAAGCCATAACCATAATAAACATCTATGCACCCAATGACAGGGCTCCCAAATACATAAAACAAACTCTAACAGCACTGAAAAGAGAAATTGACAGTTCCACAATAATAGTAGGAGACTTCCACACACCACTTTCGGTAAAGGATAGAACATCTAGAAAGAAACTGCACAAAGATACAGAAGACCTAAAGGATACAATCAGCCAACTTGACCGCATAGACATATATATATAGAACACTACACCCAACAGCTGCAAAGTACACATTCTTTTCCAACACACATGGAACTTTCTCTGGAATAGACCACATCTTAGGCCACAGAGCAACCCTCAACAAAATCCAAGACGTTGAGATAATACAAAGTGTCTTCTCTGACCACAACACCATCAAGGTAGAAATTAACAACAGGAAGAGCAAGGGAAAAAAATCAAATACATGGAAACTGAATGACACCTTGCTTACAGACCACTGGGTAATAGAAGAAATCCGAGATGGAATCAAAAAATTCCTAGAATCAAACAAGAATGAAAGCACATCATATCAAAACCTTTGGGACACAGCAAAGGCAATTTATAGCAATAGATGTACACATCAAAAAAAGAAGAAAGGGACAAAATCAAAACATTAACTACACAACTCAAACAAGTAGAAACAGAACAGTAAAAAAAGCCCACAGCCACCAGAAGAAAGGAAATAATAAAGATCAGAGCAGAAATAAATGAAATAGAGAATAGAAAAACAATAGAAAGAATCAACAAAACCAAAAGTTGGTTTTTGAAAGGATCAACAAAATCAACAAACCACTGGCCAGCCTGACAATAGAAAAACAGGAGAGGACACAAATAACCTAAATAAGAGATGAAACGGGGGACATTACAACTGACCCACCTGAAATAAAAAGGATTATAACAGAGTATTATGAAAAACTATACTCCAACAAATTTATCCTAGACGAAATGGATAAATTTCTAGAAACACAGTACCTACCCAAACTAACACAAAGTGATGTTGAAAATCTGAACAGACCCATAACAAGAGAAGAGATTGAAAAGATAATAAAGAGACTTCCAACAAAAAAAAGCTCTGGCCCAGATGGCTTCCCTGGAGAATTCTACGAAACATTCAGAGAAGAGTTTATACTAGTACTACTCAAACTATTTCAGAACATAGAAAAGGAAGGGATACTTCCAAATTCATTTTATGAAGCCAGCACATCCCTGATACCAAAACCGGGCTGAGATGCCACAAAAAAGAAAATTACAGACCAATATGTCTCATGACTATAAATGCAAAAATTCTTAACAAATAACACTAAACCACTTCACATGGAGTGCTGGTACCTTATAACGGAGTAATCCCAATTCTTCCCTCCCATTTCTTATGACATTGCTGCCATTCATTGTATTTATTCATATGCTATAATCATCCAATACATTGTTACTATAACTATTCAAACAAGCAGATATCTTTTATATCCATTGAGAATAAGAAAAATAAAAGTTTTTATTTTACCTTCATTTATTTCTTGTCCGATGTTCTTCCTTTCTTTATATAGATTTGAGCTTCTGACTTTTATCACTTTCCTACTCCCTGAAGAACTTCTTTTATCATTTCTTGCAGGGAGATCTATGATGAATTCCCTCAGTTTTAGTTTTTCTGAGAAAGTCTTTATTCCTTCTTTATTTTTAAAGGATAATTTTGCTGAATATAGAATTCTAGGTGAGTGTTTTTTTTCTCTCAATACTTTAAATATGTTAGTTCATTCTCTTCTTGCTTTCATGGTTTCTAATAAGAAGTATGCAGTGTCCCCCTCTCATCCTCTCATCCTAGCTTCTTTGAAGATTTTCTCTTGTCTTTGGTTTTCTGCAGACTAAATATGATATGCCTTGAAGTAGGGTTTGTGAGGCTTTGTTTTGTTTTTTTTGTTGTTTTGTTTTGGGTATTTATCCTGTTTGGTGTTCTCTCAGCTTTCTGGATCTGTGGCTTGGTGTCTGTTATTAATTTTGGAACACTCTTGGCCACTAATACTTCAAATATTTCTTTTCCTTTTTCACTTTCTTCTTCTGGATTTCCAATTATGTGGAAATTAAACCTTTTTTAAATTGTTCACAGTTCTTGATGTTTTGTTCTTTTGTTATTATTATTTTCTCCTAGCATTTCAGTTTGGGAAGTTTCTACTGACTTATCCTCAAACTCACTGATTCTTTCGTTGACCATGTCCAGTCTACTAATAAGCCCATCACAAAAATCCAAAAAACCAAACCCTTTGCCCTTGAGTCGATTCCAACTCACAGCAACACTATAGACAGAGTAGAACTCCCCCACAAGTTTTCCAAGGAGCAGCTGGTGAATTCAAACTGCCAACCTTTTGGTTAGCAGCCAAGCTCTTAAACCACTGCACCACCAGGCAATCAGAGCAGCTATTTGCTCCAATTACATTATTTTTCATTTCTAGCATTTCCTTTTGATTCTGTCTTAGAATTTCCACCTCTCTGCTTACATTACCCATCTATTCTTGTATGGTGTATACTTTTTTCATTAGATCCTTAACTTACTAATCATTTTTAGGTGCCATTGAGTCAGTTCCAACTCATAGTGACCCTATGTACAACAAAACGAAATACTGTCCAGTCCGTCACCATCCTCACAATCATAGCTATGTTTGAGCCTATTGTTGCAGCCACTGTGTCAATCCATCTCGTTGAGGGTCTTCCTCTTTTTCACTGACCTTCTACTTTACCAAACATGATGTCCTTCTCCAGGGACTAGTCTTTCCTGACAACATGTCCTAGTCTCTCCTGACAACATGTCCAAAGTAAATGAGAAAAAGTCTCGCCATCCTCTCTTCTAAGGAGCATTCTGGCTGTACTTCTAAGATAGATTTCTTCATTCTTCTGGCAGTCTGTTGTAAATTCAATATTCTTTGCCAACACTGTAATTCAAAGGCATAAATTCTTCTGCGGTCTTCCTTATTCATTGTCCAGCTTTCACATGCACACGAAGTGAATGAAAATATCATGACTTGAGTCAGGTGCACCTCAGTCCTCAAGGTGACATCTTTGCTTTTTAACACTTTAAAGGTCTTTTGCATTAGATTTGCCCAGTGAAGTGTGTCATTTGATTTCTTGACTACTGGTCCAAGGAGGTTGATTGTGGATCCAAGTAAAATGAAATCGTTTACAACTTCAATATTTTCTCCATTTATCATGATGTTGCTTACTGTCCAGTTGTGAGGATTTGTGTTTTCTTTATGTTACAATCCATGCTAAAGGCAGTAGTCTTTGAACTTCATCAGTTGATCTCCATCAGTAAGTGCTTTAAGTCCTCTTCACTTTCAGCAAGCAAGTTTGTGTCATCTGTATATCGCAGGTTGTTAATAAGTCTCCTCCAATCCTGAAACCATGTTCGTCTTCATATAGCCCAGGTTTTTGGATTATTTGATCAGCGTACAGGTTGAATAAGCATGGTGAGAAGATACAACCCTCACGCACACCTTTTCTGGTTTTAAACCATGCAATATCTCCTTGTTCTGTTCTAACAACTGCCTCTTGGGGTATGTACAGGCTCTGCATGAGCACAAATAAGTGTTCTGGAATTCTCATTCTTCGCAAAGTTATCCATAATTTGTTATGATCCTCACAGTCAAATACCTTTGCGTAGTCCATATAACACAGGTAAACATCTTTCTGGTATTCTCTGCTTTCAGCCAAGATCTGTCAGCAATGATATCCCTTGTTCTACATCCTCTTCTGAATTCGGCTTGAATTTCTCACAGTTCTCTGTCAATGTAATGCTGCAACCATTTTTGAATTATCTTCAGTAAAATTTTACTTGCATGTGATATTAATAATATTGCTCTATAATTTCTGCATTTCATTGGATCACCTTTCTTTAGAATAGGCATGTATATGGATCTTTTCCAGTCAGTTGGCAAGGTAGCTGTCTTCCAAATTTCTTGGCATAGACGAGTGAGCCCTTCCAGTGATGCATCCATTTGTTGAAACATCTCAATTAGTATTCCATCAATTCCTGGAGCCTTGTTTTTTGCCAATGCCTTCAGTGCAGATTGGACCTCTTCCTTCAGTACCATCGATTCTTGATCATATACTATCTCCTGAAGTGGTTGAACATCGACTAATTCTTTTTGGTACAGTGACTCTGTGTATTCTTTCCATCTTCTTTTGATGCTTCCTGCATCATTCAATAGTTTGCCCATAGAATCCTTTAATATTGCAACTTTAGGCTTAAATTTTTCTTCAGTTCTTTCAGTTTCAGAAATGCTGAGCATGTTCTTCTCTTTTGGTTTTCTGACTCTAGGTCTTTGCACATTTCATTATAATACTTTACTTTGTCTTCTAGAGCTGCCCTTTGAAATCTTCTGTTCAGCTCTTCTACTTCACCATGTCTTCCTTTTGCTTTAGCTACTCTATGTTCAAGAGCAAGTTTCTGAGTCTCTTCTGACACCAATTTTGTCTTTTTTTTTTCTGTCTTTTTAAATGACCTTTTGCTTTCTTCATGTATGATGTCCTTGATGTCATCCCAAAATTCGGCAAATGTGAAGAAATTGAAGATTTTTACCAACTTCTGCAATCTGAAATTGATCAAACATACAATCAAGATTCATTGATAATTACTGGTGATTGGGATGCAAAAGGTGGAAACAAAGAAGAAGAATCAATAGTTGGAAAATATGACTTGGTGATAAAAATGAGTCCAGAGATCACATGATAGAATTTTGCAAGACCAATGATTTATTCATTGCAAATACCTTTTTTCAACAACATAAACGGCAACTGTACACTCGGACCTTGCCAGATGGAATACAAAGGAATCACATAGACTACATCTGTTGAAAGAGACAATGGAGACGCTCAGTATCATCGTCTGAACAAGGCCAGTGGCCAGTTGTGGAACAGACCCTCAATTGCTCCTATGCAAGTTCAATTTGAAGCTTAAGAAAATTAAAGCAAGTCCATGTGAGCCAAAATACGACCTTGATTATATCCCACCTGAATTTAGAGACCATCTCAAGAATAGATTTGACATATTAATCATAAAAAAACCAAACCCGTTGCTGTTGAGTCAATTCTGACTCATAGCGACTCGCACAGTTATTTTGAATTTCTTGTCTGATAATTCCACCATCTGTGTCATATCTGACTCTTGTTTTAATACTTACTTTGTCTCTTCAGACTGTTTTTTCCTTGTCTTTTACCAAGCCCTGTATTTTTTTTTTTTTTTTTGAAAGCTGAATGTGATGTAGTGGGTAATAGGAACTGAAATAAATAGGCTTACAGCATAGGGTCACTATGAGTTGAAATTGACTCAACGGCAACAGGTTTGGTTTTTTTGGTTATAGCATGAGGTGACAGCCCTGGTGGCATAGTGGTGAAGAGTTCGGCTGCTAACCAAAGGGTTGGCAGTTTGAATCCACCAGCCACTCCTCGGAAGCTGTTTGGAACAATTCTGCTCTGTCCTATAAGGCCGCTATGAGTTGAGATCGATTCGATCGATGGCAACGAGTTTGTTTTTGTTTTTGTTTTTCTTACAGCATGAGGTTTTTATGTTAATATGACTAGGAGTTGGACTGTGCTTAATGTTTTCTGTAACTGTAGGTGGCAGGGGCTTCAAATTTCTCTAGAGACTTAGTTTTCATCTCCTCTGTTGACTTTGGGCTTCCCTAAGTATTCCTTCTCAAAGAGTCTTCCTGTTGCAGCTTTTTCACCTATAATCCACTGCTATTAACAGAAGCACTGTTGGTGTGGTGCTAAAATACATGTAAGGGGAAGCATTCTATAATCTTATGATTAAATCTTAGTCTTTTAGTGGGCCTGTGTCCCTGGGATATAACCCTTCACAAGTGTTTCTTAGCTTCCCATTTTCCTTAGGTAAAACAAGGAAGGTAAAGGGGGCTGGAGTGGGAATAATGCGCTTCCCTTAGTGTTGGGATAACACTCTGGTAAAGTCTAGTAAAGGCCTGGAGAGTAGGCCTTTGTTATGGAAAACAAATACACTCTGGAAATATATCACAATGATTAATTTTCCCTTCCCCCTGCCAGATCCACCAGGGGATCTTTGTTAGCTCTCCACCATGAGAAATGGTGGGGTTCCTGGAGGTAAAAACCCTCAAAAGTGTGAGATTCCTTCTAAGACTTTGGTCCCCAAGAATTTCTCACTCTCATGCTAGTCCACTCTCAGCCTCCAGCAATTCATCAACATTACCATTTAACTGTTCCTCTAGTTTATAGCTCTAGGAGCTTCTGCTCCAGGTAAGCAGATCTGTCGGTAACTCTCTGGATTCACCTGTCTCTCCAGAAGTTGGGATGGCAGTTTGTCCTGTAACCTCAGTTCTCTGATGGGACTAAGAAAGTAATTGATTTGTTTTTTGTTTTAAAGACTAGAGTGATTACATGTTAGAGTTGAAACCCTATGTTAGTTTTTTAAAAATTAACAACCAGCTGGAATGTTCCCCTTTCTTCAACAACAGTAGAAGATGTACACATCATCTAACATAAACCTTCAGCAGATTGACACAGGACCCATGCAGCTTCTCACATCTCACTGCTCCAAAGGCAGGGCTGTGAGATTCTACTGTCAAGGTGTTTTTTCTGTCCTTTCCACCCATAGAGATTGTGTTTTTATTAATGTGATTCTTTCTCCATTTTGAACTGGTTGGTTCCAAGGGGTCTATTGTTTTATCTTCTCAGTGCAGAGCCTATGGTATTTTTATAAACATTTGAAATGTGCTTTTTTTTTTTTTGTCTTATTTTTAAAAACTAACCCCCTTTTTCCAGATCATTGGTGAATAATATAATTTTCATTCCTTTATTTTTTCATTTGTGTGTACATTTACTTACCAACTACTTGTTGGTCACTTCCCGGATGTAAAACACCCTGCTATGTCCCTGAGAGACATAAAGCCCAGAATTCACTGACATTCCAAGTGGAGGGAGTTTCATGTGTAGGAGCACACTACAGAGCAGTTTATAATATTGATATACAAGATGATCTGGAAGATTAGAAGGTGAAGACATTGGATTCACCTGAGGTAACCAGGGAATCATTAAGAGCTGTCCCTCAGATTTGATGTTGAGGGTTGTATCAGTCAGAGCCCAGGTAGGAAACAGAAGATACACTAATGCAAGGTAATTGAGAAGATATTAATAAAAGGATCATGGACAGAAGTGAGGGAAAAATCTAAGAGTACCCAGGATGAGATGGCAATGCATCCCAAAGCTAGCAATGGCAAGGAAGCTATTTCCATAGCTAGGTATGAAGGAGGCAAGGGAAGGGCATGGTTACCAGACCCAGAATGCACTCTGGCTCTACTTGCAATTCTAGGAGATGTCCACATGCCAGAAGCTGCAAATTTTGTAAAGAACTGCAGCCACTGCTAACCTAAAGACTGGCAGGGAAAGGTGGAGGAAATAAATGTCCCGACCCTACTCTCCTCCTGCTTTCTGATTTCCTACCAATATGCCCATTGGCTGAATCCAAATGGAAGTAAGAGGGCAAGCCCTCAGAGGTCAGCTTCCTGGGCAGCAAAGGAAGATGGAGAAATGTGAACAGTGGATCTAGAGCAGCAAATGGGGAGTACCCAGCCCAAAGGAATTCTGCACCTCTGGAATCCGGGATGAAGGATCTGACAGGGCACTGATGGCCACTAGTCCTTGATTTGAGGTGGGAGACAAGAGAAAAAACCTGTTGAAAACTATTCACACTTTTATTACCACCGTATCTTGGCTCTCTCCACATAATCACCTGAAATCTCACCTCCCAAGAACTGTCTCTAAGCAGTGTAAATGTCTGACAACATAGCGATTTATTTTAAAAAGGATTTCAGTGGAAGAAGAGTGAAACTGGTGGCAAAGACTCATTTTTCTCTCTCACAGTCTTCTAGCAGCAGGTGGAGGAAATCGTCGAACTGCCAATGTGGTGGCTCATGGTTTTGCCAATCTTTTAACACTAGACAAAAAGACCCTCCAAGAAATTCTAGCACACTATCCAGATTCTGAAAAGCTCCTTATGAAGAAAGCCAGGTACAACCTTTAAAATTTCATTAGAGACGGGATTGGTTTTAGTCTGTAAAATCTAAGACCAGGAGTACTATACTATGACAATAGTAATCAACTTTCTCCACGTGATACAACTGTCTGTTAAGGTGCTGATTGAAAACAAACTAGGAGAAGTTTTTCTTGGTAGATTTTGCTGGAACTCTCACAGAGCTATCTAAAATAGCTTTCCTCTCCTGTTCACAGAGTTCTTCTAAAACAGAAGGCTAAGGCCACAGGGGCAACCCCTCCCAGAAAAGGATGTGCCTTTCTCTTCCCACCTAAAGAAGAGACACCCAAAATGTTTAAAGCTCTACTTGGAGGTACAGGAAAAACAGGTCTTGCAAGACTACTCAAATTGAAGAGAGAACAAACAGCTCAGGTAATAAGACAGACTTAATGGAAAGTTGTAATGGACAGAGCACTGGTGTAAGTGTACCCAGGAAAGCTCTTACTTTAATTCCATTTCTGACACTGGGATAGTTTGGATTAACCTACTGCTAATAATTACTGCTTTGTATGTGTAGCACTTCTCATTTTTAAAACTGTTTCCCCAAATGTCATCACATTTAATCCTCATGGGTTTTAGTGAGTGTGTGTGTGTGTGGATAGACATACATATAGACATAAAAATATATAACCCATTTTACCAACTAGCTAGTAAACGACATTTTCACAAATATTCCATCAATTGTACATCACAAATTCTTAAGCCAGAGGGATCTTGTAGATTTCATCCAAGTCCTTCATATTATAGATAAAGAAAATGAGATCCAGATCAAGGATTTTGGCTAATATCACAATTTGTGACAGAGCAGAAACTACTGCTCAGGTATTCAGACTTCCAGACCTACACCGAGCTGCCTCCCAATTCCTAGAAATGTGAAGAAATTAGAATGCTTTTTTTTCTCTTCCTCTTTTTTTTGCCTAATATTTCTTTGATTCTCGTAATTAGCCTACAAAAGCAGATACTGAGAAACAGACAGAGCAGAGGTTGAGTTCTTCTGAGTTTAGTCATTATATTGTCTCTCAAATTGCAAGACATGGGTAGATGTGGGCCTTTCAGAAAACGGGTAAAGCAAATATTATAAAGTCAGCCACATTCAAAAGACTTCCCTCTTCTTTCTCCACACACATACTGGTGAAAATTAGGGATGCAGTATAAACCAATTGCCCCCTTTACATCAGTGTAGAAATAATAATTTGTATAAAAGATGTATGTGAGTGGAGAAATATGTAAGTGAATGTATTATTAAGTAAGGTTCTCAACTTTATATGTGCAAATTCATACCTCATACAAGCCTCTCTCAAACTGACTCCAAGCATCATCAGTAAAGAGCATAGCAAATATTTACTATGAGCTTTCTATAAATGATACTAAACACAATAGATTCAAAAACTATAGCTCAGGCACCCATGGGACAAATGGAGAAGATTGTACTAGGAAAGAGATATGAGTTTCATCCTAAGGTCCTCCCATGAGCTCATGCAGGAGGAATACCATACTTCCTATAGTATTTTTACAGTATTTGGTTAATATTATTTGTATTAAAAAATAAACATTTAAAGAGCAACAACAAAGACTCCTGAGCACTGAGTCTACTAATTCAGAGTATGAGGACAGTAGAAAGAGAATTCCTTTGCAAGGACAAAAATGTAATCCAAACCAATCCTGTAAATCGAAAGTGACAGCTCAGCCCCATTTTCCAGCACATCAGAAAACTTAGTCAAATGATAGATGCATAGGGAGACATGATTCCCATATTAACTTAATTCAGAGGGTCTTTCTTTTGGCAGTGATTCTTAGCCAACATAAGCTAATCAAAAGAATCTGAAGTCCATGGTTTTGATTTGGTACCAAGTCTTTGTAATTGCTCCTTCCAGAAAAAAAGTGAAGACTCTGAAGGAGAGGGTAAAGGAAAAGAATATGAAGATGAAGGAAGGGAGCCAGCAGAGAAACCATGGGATACACCCAAATGTGGAGCAAGTCCTATTACAGTGGAGGAAATGCTCCAGTTGGGTGGCAGGGCAGTTTTACCCAGAGGAACTACAGGTCAATCACTCATCATCAGCATGGCTCCTTCTTCTGAGGCTGGAGAAGAGGTTCTGACAATTGAAGTCAAAGAAAAGGCTAAGCAATAAGTGTTTGATTATCTTTAGACGTAATCTAGCTAGTTCCCAAAGAGATTGTACCCAGGATTGTAGCTTAAATTAATGAGGGGAAAAGACCTTGCCAGCACCCCTGAGAAACCACAGGCAAATCCCTAGCTTAGTTTCTAGGACTTGTGTGGGACTGCAATTTTATGCAGTGGTAATAAGAAGATTATTAAAAACCATCCCTATTCTCCATTGTCATTAGCTTTGTGCAATTGCTATTTCTTCTGATTGTGGTAGGGTTTGTTTTTTCTCTCCTGTTCTTTCCCTGTAATGTTTCTTGCCTCCATTTTGATTAGCTTGATCTTGTCTCTGATGTGATTCGTTATCCTGTTCTCTTAAAATATATGTGTGTGTGTATGTGTGTAAATTCTTGTACAGCACTGTTAATCATGGTTACGTATTCTGTGTATCCAAATATTATCTCTTACCAGGAGATTGAGATTTTAATAAAATATGTCAAAAGTCACATGATTGCCATTCAAATGAGGGCAATGAGTCACTATAATATCTAATCAGCAAAGCAGCTGGGCAGGTCTGAAGGGAAGCAGAAATCACGGATCCTTCTGGATGAGAAATCTGACCCCCTAGAAGAGTCCACTGAAGAGCAATATTGGCCAGCAGGACTAACAGACTGGCAAAATCCCATTGCCGGCAACATGTTGGAAAAATTGTACTCTTTGCTAAAGAAATGAAAGTTAGTATTTTCCCCTCACACCATATAAAAGGCAACAATCTACCTACCTCATCTGGACTCAACAGGGATCAGATCTTCCCTGTCTTCATATAGGCTAAAGCGACATTTCTCAGAATCTTCTTCAAGCTCTTGCTTCAAAACGTAACCAATCTGTGCTTTTTGTTTTAAGCTTTAGCAAAAAGTGATGAGATTGACATATTCCCACAATTTGTGGAACCTACATGTACAGCTGTTTACAAAATCTCCAAGTTAATTAAGTACACTTTAGGAAGTTGTCCTCATGAGTCAGCGAGCATTAGCATAATTACCCAAATCTCATGCTGTGAGGAGGCTAAAAAAGCAAGGCTAATGTCGGAAGTAATAATACATATAGAATTCCGTTCTAATAAATGCCATTAGTGTGTAACATTGAGTTCTGTATAATAAGGCTATTTCCAAGTCCCAGAAGATGGTCATTGTAACAACTTTGCTAAGAGTGTTTTAACAAATTGTATTAGCCAAAAAGCCTACAACATAGATGCATTTAGCAAACCATGTATAAATCAATCACTATAACGACATGTATTATTTTCTAGAGTCACCGTATTGGACTATAGTGTTTGAGTATCATAAAACATGGCAAATTTTACAAAAGGTTGGTTGGTGTTTTTCAAGATTTGAGGGAATATGGAGAAATTGTTAAATAGCGCTTACTTGAGGAAAGGAGATTTGTGTGTAGAAAGGGTGATTAGAAAAGCCAGAAAGGAAATGTGAAATAAGGTTTGAATGGGTCTGGTAATAGCAAAAAACAAAGGAAAAAAAAATCCAGAACTTGGGAACAATATGCTCTCCCCTTATACCCCGTAAGTTTATTCAGAAGAAATTAAAAATATAACACCATTGCCACTTATGACCTTTTCCCTATTGCTTATTTCCCCTCCCAAACTATCCTATTTCAGACAATATAATCTTAATTATTCAAATCCCTCAGACTAAAATCTAAAAATAATCAGTAACTCTTTCATTGCTTTTATAGTCACTAAATCTCTTTTCTTTCTTAAACCTTTCTAATTATCCTTTCCTTTCCAAGCCCAATGCCAACATACTAGTCCACATTTTCTGTTCAATTCCAATAAACATTTTCTTTTCACCTACAGTCTGCTGTAATTACTGGTCTACCCTCTCAGTCTCTTTGCCATGGAAAATCAGATCTTTCTAAAACACTACTTTTGATCATGTCACTTCTCTGCTCAGGTACCTACTAAACCTTTCTGCCAATTAAGCATCATTTATCCAAATTTAATTACCACTACTCCCAACCATATTCTCCACTCAAGATGGTTTCCTTGTTGTTCCTTGAACCACCACCTGCCTTTCTTCCTCTGGCCTTTGTCCAGGCTGCCTGTCAAGGTTGAAAGTTTCTGTCTCCTCCATCACTTACCTCTTTTCTATACTTCTGAATCTGGTCACACTTTATCTCTCCCAATTGCCTCTATAAACATCAACTCATGACAGTTCTACTCTCCAGGGTTTATGTTTACAGGAAGTACCACACAGTAAATTACTCCATTGTTCTCTAATTTCTGTTTAATTGTAAATTATGAAAGGGCAAAAACTAGCTCTTATGCTTTATTTATATAAAGACAGAAAGCCCAGTTTTTTAAAAGAGAGAATATGAACAGGTAATGCACAGAAGCAAAACAAAGGGGTAATCAACATAGAAAAGATGCTTGACTTCACTTGTGCTCAAAAAATATAGATCAGAACAGCACTGGAATACCACATTATACCTATCAAATTGGAAAATATTTGAAAGCAGATAATAGTACCAAGTGCTGGCAAGTATGTCAAGCGGAGCCAAGACTCTGACAGTACTTAGAAAAATTAAGTACCTGTATACCTATGTAGGAGCCCTGGTGGCACAGTGGTTAAGAGCTTGGCTGCTAACCAAAAGGTCAGCAGTCTGAGTCCACCAACCACTCCTTGGAAAGCCTATGCAGCAGTTCTACTCTGTCCTATAGGGTTGCTATGAGTTGGAATTGACTCAACACCAGCAAGTTTGGTTGTTTGGTTTACAATGTGTCTTAGTCATCTAGTGCTGCTCTAATGGAAATACCACCAGTGGATGGTTTTAACAAAGAGAAATTTATTCTCTCACAGTCCAGTAGGCTACAAGTCCAAATTCAGGGCATCAGCTCCAGGGGAAGGCCTTCTCTGTCGGCTCTGGAGGAAGGTCTGTGTCATCAATCTTCCCTTGTTCTAGGAGCTTCTCTGTGCAGGATCCTCAGGTCCAAAGGACGTGCTCTGCTCTCAGTGCTTTTTTCTTGGTGGTATGAGGTCCCCAACTCTCTGCTTGCTTCCCTTTCCTTTCATCTCTTGAGAGATAAAAGGTGGTGCAGGCCACACCCTAGGGAAACTCCCTTTACATTGGATCGGGGATGTGACCTTAGTAAGGGTGTTATACAATCTTACCCTAATCCTCTTTAACATAAAATTACAATCACAAAACGGAGGACAACCACACAATACTTGGAATCAGGCCCCAGCAAAATTGATACACACATTTTTTGGGGGACATAATTCAATCCATGACACAACTTTATAGTAATCCCTGGGTGCTGCAAATGGTTAACGTGCTCAGCTACTAGCCAAAAGGTTGGAGGTTCAAGTCCATCAATAGGTGCCTTGAAAGAAAGGCCTGGCCATCTACCTCCAAAAAATCAGCCATTGAAAACCCTATGGAGAAAATTCTACCCTAACACAAATGGGGTCGCCATGAATCAGAATCGACTAGACAGCAACTTTATAACTCAACAGTCCCACTTCAGAGTATATATCCCAGAGAAATCCTCAAGCATGTTCGTAAGAGAAAATGCATGAGGACTGACAGCATTGTTTGTAATACAAAGGAACTAGAGGCAACCCTGGTATCTACCACTAGAAGAATGGAAAAGAAAATTTGGCATGTGTGGGTATCTTAGTTATCTAGTGCTGCTATAACAAATACCCCAAGTGGATGGTTTAACAAAGAGAAATTTATTCTATCACAGTTTAGAAGGCTAGAAGACCCAATTCAGGGTGACAGCTCCTGGGGAAGGCTTTCTCTCTCTGCGGGTTCTGCAGGAAGGTCCTTGTCATCAATCTTCCCCTTCTCTAGGAGCTTCTCAGCACAGGAACCCCACGTCCAAAGCACGTGCTCTGCTTTTGGTGCTTCTTTCTTGGCGGCATGAGGTCCCATCTCTCTGCTTGCTTCTCTCTCCTTTAATCTCTTGTAAGATAAAAGGTGATGCAGGCTATACCCCAGGGAAACTCCCCTTACATCAGATCAGGGCTATGACCTGAGTAAGGGTGTTGCATCCCACCCTAATCCTCTTTAAGATAACCTAATCTTGCCTCATTAACCACAGGCATAGATTAGGATTTGCAACACATAAGAAAATTATATCAGATCACAAAATGGTGGACAACCACACAACACCGGGAATCATGGCCTAACCAAGTTGATACACATTTTTGGGGGACACAATAACAGGGGGTATGGATGTGTTGGTAAGACAAAATTCTATCTAGCAGTTAGAAGTAATGAATTAGATTTACACATAACAACATGGATAAAACCAAATCTGTTGCTGTCAAGTCGATTCTGACTCATAGTGACCCTACAGGACAGAGTAGAACTGCCCCATAAGGTTTCCAAGGAGCAGATGGTGGATTCCAACTGCGACTTTTTGGTTAGCCGCTTTGCTTTTAACCACAGTGACACCAGGACTCCACAACATGGATAGATCCTATAAAAATATTGGTGTGGATTTTTAAAAAGTAAGAAAAAAATGAGCTCTTTAATGCAGTAAAACCTATGAAAGCCAGAATCTGTGTAAGGCAGAAACCTATCAAAGGCAGGAAACTTGCAAGACCCGGAAAAACAAGGTAGTCCTGTCAAGTTCCTGCTCTCACAAGTTTCACTGTACTACCATGCATGGAGCCCTGGTAGTGCAATGATTAAATGCTCCAATGCTAACCAAAAGGTTGGCGGTTCAAACCCACCCAACAGCTCTGCAGGAGAAAAGACCTGGCAATCTGCCCATGAGGCAGTTCTACTCTGTCATATAAGGTCACTATGAGTCGAAACCAATTCAATGGCACTTAACAACAACACATTTTTATGAGGCACAGCTGATAAAGATCATCGGGGACAAATCTGTAGTCCAACAAAGCCAGGTTTATTAACTTGCTACAAGGGAGACCAGAGTAAACATGGGCGTGGCATCAAACACAGGAAAAGATCGATTATTTTAGGATATCAGGGAAAGGTAGGTGGGGGTTAGGTAGAATTCAAATGAAGCAATGTTTTAATACGCTCAAGTAAAAGCAGGGCTGTGGGTAAAGGGTCTGAGCTGAAAATGAGACTCAGTGTCCTGTTTTCTTGGAAACTGAGTGAAGATAAGCATGCAATACTGTGCTCAGAAACCTCTTGTCTGAAGTTGTGCATCTGGCTGCTTCTCTGTGTCAGAATGACTCAGATTCTCCAGGCAAAAGTGGAATGTTTCCTTCTCACTGCTAAGATTTTAGACAGCTAAGTTTCTGACAATCTATGATTTTAGGAAACAAATTTTCTCAGCACTATGTCCTTTTGTTGATTAACAAAAGCAGTTTTTACAGACTCCCAAATTAAAGCATACATAAAACACTATATGTTTTCCATAAATATACACTTATCTAAGGAACTATGTTATATGCATTAGAGAGTGACTGTGGGGAAGAAGGGACCGGAAGTGGTAATAGGCATAGAAGATGACATGAGAATAAAATAAACCAAGGGCATCAACCAATGCTGATAGCAAGCCGTGGTCTGAGAAGTAGGATTGACTCAATTCTATGCACTCGCGTTTCAGATGTTGTTTCTAGTAATAAGCTAATAGAGAGGTGGGAACACCATCAACACCAGGATCTTTCCTTTAGCCTTGGTTACTCCTGAATTACAGAGGCAGCCCCTGTAGACACAGCCCCTGCACCATCTGCTGACTAGGGTCTGGCCAGCTGATGAAGTATCTTCTGCATATGGACAGGTCTCCACTTGACCACTGCAGAGACCACTCAGCATGCTTAGTTTCATAACTATGAAAGGGGAAAAGCTGTTGTTGGAGAAGTGGGAAGGAGGGACAGTGAAAGGGGGTTGAGTACATTGTGGGGATTCCAGTGGAAGTGAAGAGGGAAGACAGTGGAGGCGTAAAATAACAGGAACCTGAAGAGCAACTCTACATGAAAATGTTGAGTTCCTGCCTTAAGTGTTCTGAGCTCGTCTTTAAGTACATTACGAATAGGAATTCTCAGCAACTTAATTACAGGGAAGAGTAGTTGAAATCTGGATTTATAATCTCCATGAATGTTGACTGCACTTCTCTGAAACAAAGCTTAATAAATTCATTCTTTTTCATAAAATCCCTGGGTTTTATGTCATCTCCTAGATCCCAACAGACCCTAGGCTCATAAATCTTAATTTGATAGTATCAATTCTTAAGCGTTAATATTAATATTATTCTAAAGAGTTCTTAAAGGACAGCACAACTAACAGTATGTGCTCAATAAAAAGTAGCTGAGTGAAGAGAATCTCCAAATCAAATGTGAGATTCCCTCTGTCCAGTGGGAGGTGGGGTGGGGGGTAGGGGGCCAGTTCTGCCCTCCCTGAGTATAACTTTAGCACTCTGCTAAGCCTCATTCTTACTGCTGAGATTTTTTGCTGAAATAACCTGACTACACAATGTGTAGACCCCTCCAGGTCTTACTCACCTACACTCTCTTCACTCTCCTCAGCTGAGGATTTATTAATTCCCCAAAAGTGCTTACTTGGGTTTTCTCTTCCTCACCCAGATCCCCTCCAGGTGGAAGGATTTCTTTATCTCCCAATATTCTATACTCAATTTCAAGTAACACTAAATCTCATTGCTGTTGTCAAAGTCTTCAAAATGCTATTGGTGCAGAATGTCCAACCAACCTCATCCCGTCTTCCAAAGTGCATATTGTCTGCTGCCAGCCCTTGCTTCCTCTTGCCATAACATGGGTTAGCAATGGTATATTTCCCTGCAGGACCACTTTCCCCACCTATCCCCTTGTCTAAACAGTGTGTTCTCCAGGGAATGCAAACTAATTCCTAGTATTATCTTCAGCCAAAATCATTAAGAAGGTAAACTGCCACCCTGCAAACACTCACATATTAGTTAATATTCTCTCAACACACACTAACTAGGGTATTTGAATGGGCAACAATAAAAGTTTAAGTGTTGAATTCCAGAACAAATAATAAATTACTTTTCAATTACATGGGCCCCACCACAAGGCTCACCCATTAATATGAACAATTAAGAATCAACTATTTTAAAACAAGATATTTTTCTTAATAATAGGTGAGTAGACAGGAAGCATTATCTCACACACACATAACACACATACACACTCATCGTTAAAGCAAAGTGGCCCCTCCTTGCTAAGGTTCCAGATATGGTCAAAATAATAATAGCCAACACTTATATAGCATTTACCATGTGCCAATACTGGAGTCCCTGGGTGGCCCAAACGGTTAAGTGCTTGGCTTCTAACTGAAAGGTTGGTGATTTGAATCCACCTAGAGGCACCTTGGAGCCCTGGTGGCACAGTGTTTAAGAATTCAGCTGCTAACCAAATGGTTTGAATCCACCAGCTGCTTCTTTGGAACCCTATAGGGCAGTTCTACTCTGTCTTACAGGGTTGCTATGAGTTGGGATTGACTCAATGGCAATGGGTTTGGGTTTTTGGTTTAGAGGCACGTTGGAAGAAAGACCTGGCGATCTGCTTCCAAAAGATCACAGCCATTGGAGCACAGTTCTACTCTGACACACATAGGGTCACCATGAGTCACAATCGACTCAACAGCTACTGGTTGGTTGATTGGTTATGTGCCGATACTGTTCTTAGTACTGCACCTCCATTAACTAACTTAATCTTCATAACAACCCTGTTGTTGTTGTTTTTAGCTGCCTTTGAGTTGATTCTGATAACAACCCTATAAGGTAATTTTTATTTTTAGCATCTCCATTTTCCAAATGAGGAAACAGAAATATGGTAATCATAACTTGCCTAGGTCACTGTGAGTGCAAAGATTTCCTGATTTCAGATATTCGAAAGAACTCACCACACTCCACAGAGCATATTCACATAGGGCTTTGACTTAAAGGCAAAGGATACAATGCAGCAAGAGAAAGAGAGTTCAGACAAGCAATGGAGGTCCAAGAGGCACTCCATAAGCAAGCTCCCAGGGTCATTATTCAGGGTCTGACCACAATCTTAGTATTAAACCACCAAGATCTGTGCAAGGAATCTTGGCTTCAGGAGAGTTCAAAGCAGAAGTTCCCAGTGGTGGTTATATACCCCTCTGGTCACATAATGAAGTCAGGCTGATTAAATCACGGTGATTGTGGTTGTGGTTTTTGTTTTTGTTGTTAGCTGCCATCAAGTCAGCTCCATGTGTTACAGAGGAGAACCCCTCCACAGGGTTTTCTTGGCTGTAATCCTTATGGAAGACCACTTGAAAATTATCAAAGAAGAAACTGAGCCTGGGGATTGCCAGTGGAGTTTCACACTTGGAACACCAGATCCTAAGTCCCACTTCCCTTGTCTTAGCCAAGAGTCAAAAACAAGATATCCAGAGGTCCCCAGAGACTAAGATTGAGCATTTCCAGTCCAGTGGTAAATCATCCTCCGTAGCGAGCCAGGATTAAAACTCAGGCCCTTTGGCTTCAGAGCCTGTGGCTCAATCCCCACACTAGACCTATTCTCAACAAGCTTGCACATCATAGGACTTTATTTCTTTCTCTACTGCTGCTAACCCATGTATCTCTTTTCTGTGGACTCCTATAGCAGATGTTCATTAACTGTTGACTAATAAACAAGTGGTCTGTTGACTAACTGGCTGACTGACAACCCAGCTCTGACCTCAGTAATCAATTACCAGAGGTATAGTGCAGAATGGGTTAGTTAAAAGAGCTGTATCCTGAAAAAATCTCCAGAAAAGGAAGAGGACAGCAAAGAGTCACTCAGCAGAGGTTCAACACTTTAAATATTAAATGGTTAAAGAAGCAAAACAAAGTCTCTTTATAGAAGTGAAATTTTTTCTGTGGGCCAAAGTGTTTATCTCAACAAGTAATTTCCTCTGACTCACTATTTGTCAAAATTGATTACAAAAATTATCTCCTATATTATTTTGGAGCCCTGGTGGTGCAGTGGTTAACCATTTGACATATTACTTTAGTCTGTGGCCCTCAAAACTCAAATATAAAGCTGATCTCTAAACTAAAAAAATGCCCAGCTCTGCTTTACATTGTCATAGACTATATCAGCTAGATTTGCTGGCTAAAACTAGGCTTAAAATAACAACTATTTACTTAGCTCGTGACTGTATGGGTTGACAGTTTGGACTGGGTTCAGCTGGTGGTTCTCCTGGACTCAGCTGGACTAACTCATGTGTCTGTAGTCAGTTACTGAATTGGCTGGGGGCTGGGTGATCTAGGATAGCCTCAGATGGAGCAGTTTGTCTCCAACTATGTGGTCTCTAATCCTCCAATAAGCTAGCCCAGCTTGAAGGCTGTACAGGGGCACCAGAGAGAGAAAGGGAGAGAGAGCAGAAGTGAGCAAAGGTCTTGAGATATAGGCTCACAACTGACACATCATTTCTTCTACCTGATTCTAATAGCCAAACTAAATCACAAGACCAGCCTGGATTCAAGAGGTGGAGAAGTAAAATCCACCTCTTGTTGGGAGGACTGCAAAGCCACATTGTAAATGTCATGGATACAGAGGAGGGTGAAGAATTATAGCCATTTTTATAATCTACCATGAAGATAGGTTTGCCAGATAAAATCCAGGACACCCAGTTAACGAATAATTTTTTAGTATCGCTGTGTCTTGTGCAATATTTGGAACATGCCAATATTAAATATTTATTGTTAATCTGAAATTCAGATTTAGCTGGGTGTCCTGTATTTTTATTTGCTAAATCTAGCAACCCTACACACAGACCAATGCAAAAATAAACAAAACCTTTCTCAATCTAAAAGTGAGAGAGAACTTTGAACTAGAAATCATTTTTAAAGTATACAACTACACCAAATGTTATACTAGAATGGGCCAAAAGTTCTAAGTGCACCCAAAGGTAAGGAGTAACTTGGCCTCTTCTCTGTATTCTAGGAGCTATCTTTGGCTTAACATCGGTCTTTAATAATCCTAAAGTAATATATAACAGACTGCTTCATTTCAGTTATACATCAGATGAGAAATTGCTACATAGAACACCAACAAGGGAAGAGCATTCTTTCTGTAATTTGGGCCTGTTCCATGTTTATAATAATTCTTTTACCTTCCTATGAGGAGTTTTAAAAATGTTTAGAAGATATTAATCAGTATGCTGTTCTGGAATTTATTGTATCTAATCAAATGAAAGATACTTGAGATTCATGTTTTAAGTACCTTACCCATACGCTGTAGTAAAATTTGATGCTCTCCTCTATGAGCTTGTATGACTGGCTGTATTTTTTCCCTACTATAACTTTTGTGAGCAGAAGTGATGGGGCAAAGGTCAAGTCAATGTGCATCATTAAGCAATACAACCTAACATTTCTAGACCATAACTCCCCTGGACAAGGAAAGGGAGTGACACCTGAAAGGTCACAGCCCCTCTCACTGTCCCATTGCACCTCTAGTCATCTCTGCCCACTGCACACAATGACTCCACTACCAATTTACAAGACTCCTCTCTGCTGGGAAACCTAACTAACACAGGAGCACACACACAGTCTGTGTTAAGGGTTATTAACCAAGCTCTTGTGATGAGGCTCCTGGCATCCGGCTTTAAATAACATCAAGCCCCGTTGTTTATACCAGAATCTATGACTTGAAAGGGAACTTAGAGATTCCAACTCCAAGCACTGGTATTACAAAACATGATGCTGTGCCCAGGACCACACCAGAGTATGGCATAGCCCAAGGTCAAAGATGCCATGTTGCTTTTCAAATATAAAGATCATGCTGACTTAAGAAAAGTAGCATCCACCTAAACAAAGATTTCTGTCAAATAAACAAGTACATTTCCCAAGATTTTATGGGGTCAAATAATGATCAAGTCTGCTATGTTAGGGCCATATGATCTCCCAAATCTGAGAGAATTCCTTCATATTTAGCTTGCCTTCCTGAAAAGGACTAACCTCAGATTTCACCAAGATAGGAATGTGAAAGAGTAAGAACTTTGTAAAATGAGTAAAGGGAATTGGTTATGAAACAAAAGGGATATTACAAACTCACAATCATTTCCTTATATTAACAATGTTCCCCAAAACTCACCCTAATTTCTTACTTCATGCCATTGCTAATGCCATTTTCTTTGAAAAGCTCTTCTGCTTTCTCAGCATTATAAAACCCTATGTAACTCGAAAGATTAGATAGGAAGCTGAGGGGGCACTGAGTTTATGTTAAGGGGGGAGGAAAAATTAGGAAAACGAGAGTGAGAAGGCTACACAACTTGAAGAATGTAATCAATATTACTGAACTGTACATGTAAAAATTGTTGAATTGTATGTTTGGCTGTTTATATTCTCAACAGCAAAATAAAATAAATTGTAACAACAAACTCTATGTAACCTTCAAAGCCCAATGAAATGCCAAACCTTCCTTAAAGTGCTCTCTAATCTTCCCTCTACCCTGACTACTCCCCGCATTAAATAGAAAATCTCCCTACTATAAGCTTCAATATTTTCTTATATAAACTAACTTCTGAGGCCTTCCGGGCAACATGGCGCTATAGACAGAAGCACCACACCATCCCTCCACAGCAAAGATCTAAAAAACCCAAGTCAAACAGAGACACACGTCAATCCTGAAACCCTAAGCATCAAATGAAGAGATAAAGAACTCAGCCAAGCACCGAATGGAATAAGAAACAGAGAGCAGAGAGCAAGGAGAGATACTTGCAGAGTTCCCCTATCAGCTACCACAGCACGGATCTGCCATCTTGGACTCCTATAGGAGATTGGGAACAGGGGGTACAAGAAAGTAGCTTCATGGAGCTTCCAGCAGAAGACAGAACAACCGGTGACCAGTGATATAAGCTTTCCCACCCCCCACCCTTCTTCACCCCCACACGGCCTCCTCTGCTTCCTGTGACCACAGTCTCTTGGCCAGGAAGCACCAGCTTCACCCCGGAGCCACTTGGATTATACCTGTCCCCACTGGCCGGCTCCCTGAGTGCCATCTGTTGGCTGTTGGTGTTGCCTTTTTCCGTTCTTTAAATTTCTTCCTTACCTCTCACCACCTCCCCCTCCTTTCTCTCAAATTCCAGGCTCTGTGTACCATCTTTGCTTCTTCCTGAAAGGCTGCAAAACACGGCTCGACTGTGAAACTGTTTCCTGGCCCATGTAGCCATGCTGGTGGGACCCCCACGGCTTTTTTTTTATTGTTCGGATTTCTTCTGTTTGTTTTCTTTTTCTTTTCTTGGCTTGGGGGCCCCTTCTAGCTGGGCAGTACTCCATGGCTTGGAAGCTACTCCCTTACTCTGCACACACATGCAGTGGCATCCCTGGGGGGTGTTTCTTGTTCCTTGGTTTTTGTTTTTTTTTTGGTTTTGGTTTTTTGGGGTTCTTTGTTTTGTTTTCTTCTCTTTTTCCCTTTTTGTCTTTCTTCATTTCTCAGTTTCTCATCTCTCTATACTTACCCTCGCTTCCTGTCTCCTGAATACCTGGCGCTGTGTGACACCTCTACCCCTTCTAGCCAAGACGTACTTCACATTCTGGGAACAACTTCCCCAGTCCTCGCAGCCGCACTTGTGGGATCCCTGGGGACTCTTATTTTTTTTCTAATTTTTATTTATTCATTTTTTTCCTTTTCATTTTTCTCCATTTCCCAGTCTCTCATCTCTCCACTCCAATGGCAAGCTCTCTTAGCACTCTCTTTTGTTTGTTTGTTTGTGTATGTTTTTGGCTCCTGTTCCTCTCTCCTCTCTCTCCTCTTCCCCATGTCCATCTTAGCTCCACACATCACAATTCTCCCTCTCCTTCCTGTCTACCTGCACCGTGTGCTGAACATCACACCCTCAAGCAGCACAGGTACGGCCTACGGGAACCTGCCATGCACTGATTCCCAGACACCACTGTCGGCCCGAGTACGTGCCACAAACAACCCATCCCAGCAACTCCCCTTCAGCTGGACCTGCCCTGCTGTACCATAGCTGAGTGACTGACCCTGCCCACTAGATAAGGAGCAGAAAAGTATCATGCCCATAGACAAGCAAATAACAAAGAATGCGCAGCCAGCCTGCTCAGACATAACCAAAAAAAACAAAAAAGCAGGATGAAACAAATCTACAGTCAATAAATGAGGAAAATAACAACTGAATGTCCTGAAGGCAGCAGACAATATCAAAACATATTAAAAAAAAAAACAGAACAGTAACGAGGTACAGGAGTCCAGTGACAAGGCCCAGAAGGCAGAAGGGGAGTAGGAAGCTGATGATAGGGAACACAAAGTAGAGTAAGGATATTG
>NW_004443945.1:33113560-33130119 GCF_000243295.1 Trichechus manatus latirostris
GAAATTGAAGACAAACACTTGGATACAACTCTGAGGAAAAATCAGAAAAAAGAACAAAGAAAAATGAAGAAACCCTGAGAATTATGTGGGATACAATCAAAAGAAAAATCTTTCGAGTGATCAGATTTCCAGAACTGGGGAAGAAAACAGAAAACACAGAGTGGATCATTAAGGAACTGCTGACAGAAAACTTTCCCAAAATCCTGAAAGATGAAAAGCTGACCATCCAAGAAGCTTAACGAACCCCATACAGGAGAGACTCCAAAACAAAATCACCAAGGCATATCATAATCACGCTTGCTAAAACCGAAGACAGACAAAGAATCCTGAGAGCAGCTAGAGAAGAAAAAAAAAGTCACATACAGAGGAGAAACAATAAGGCTAAGCTTGGATTGTTCAGCAGAAACCTTGCAGGCAAGAAGGCAATGGGATGACATATATAAAATCTTGAAAGAAAAAAATTGCCAGCCAAGAATAATACATCCTGCAAAACTTTCGTTTAAATATGATGGTGAAATTAGGACATTTCCAGATAAACAGAAATTAAGGGACTACGTAAAAACCAAACCAAACTTACAAGAATTATTAAAGGGAGTCTTCAATCTGAGAACAAACAACATCAGACCACAGGCTGAATCTAGGACACGGGATCGTACCAGCCAGATACCAACCTAGGAAATGGACTCCAGAACCAAAAGAATCACAACAGGGAATCAGAGAGGTTAATCTATAAATGACAACATCAGAACAATAAAAGAGGGAACAAATGGTGTAGGTATAGAACTGTCTAATGGAGAGGAAGGCAAGGTGATACCAAGTAATAATAGACTGGTTCAAACCTAGGAAGATAAGGGTAAATTTCAAGGTAACCACAAAGAAAGTTAAGAAACCTACTCATCAAAATAAAGAATAAAAACATAAAGTCTCAGTAAAAACAAAACCTACTAAAACAAAAGAAATGAAAAAAAAAAAACAAAAAAACCCCACAAACAAAAGGAATTCAGCACAGGAGAGTAAGAGGAACAAAGAAAACGTCAGCACCACAAAAAAGAAAAACACTACAAAATGACAGCAATAAACTCACACCTATCAATAATTACATTGAATGTAAATGGCCTAAAAAATGCACCCATAGAAAGAGAGTAACAGAATAGATTAAAAAAAAAAACAAACAGGATCTATCAATATGCTGTCTACAAGAGACACACCTTAGAAACAAAGATGTAAATTTATTAAAAATCAAAGGATGGAAAAAAATATATCAAGCAAACAGCCACCAAAAAAGAGCAGGAGTGGCAATAATAATCTCAGATAAAATAGACTTTAAAACAAAATCCACCATAAAAGACAAAAAGGACACTATATCATGATTAAGGGGACGATAAGCAAAATAAAGAAGTAAAATCTAAAGGATCGTAAATTAGATGAACCTAAGTGCTATGGAGAAAAATTAAGAGGGAAGAGGGATAGATAGCACTGGGGAGAAACGTACTTTGAAATAGGGTGATCAGCAAAGGCCTCACTGGGTGGATATCTGAAGGAGGTGAGGGTGAAAGCCTCTCAAGCAAATGGGGGAGAGTTTTTTAGGAAGGGAGAACAGCGAATGCAAAAGCCCCGAGACAGGATTATGTCTGGCATATTCATGTAAAAGCAAGGAAGCCCATGAGGTTGGAGCAGAATGGCCAAGGCGAAGACCGGTAGGAAAGAAGATTAGAAAAATAAGAGCAGGAGGAACCATACTATATAGTGGAGGGTTTTGAACAGAGGAATGGTATGATCTGACTTAAGTTTTAAAAGGATCACTCCAGCTGCTATATGAAAAACAGACTGTAGGAGGGCAAGGGCACAAGTGAGGAGCAGTTAAAAAGCTTCTGTAATAATCCTGGTGTGGGATCATCATAGCTTAGGCCAATGTGGTAACAGTATGATGTGGAAGACTATGGGAAACCAAGTTTTGGAGGAAAAATCAAGATTTTTATCTGGGGTATGGCACAGTGGTTAAGAGCTTGGCTGTAACCAAAAGGTCAGCAGTTCGAATCCACAGCTGCTCCTTGGAAGCTCTATGGGGCAGTTCTACTCTGTCCTATAGGGTCACTATAGGATTGACTCAAGACACAACCTAATCTTGTAGATTGAGTCCTGCCTCATTAACATAACTGCCTCTAATCCTGCCTCATTTACATCATAGAGGCAGGATTTACAACACATAGGAAAATCACATCAGATGACAAAATGATGGACAATCACACAATACTGAGAATCATGGCCTAGCCAAGCTGACACACATTTTTGGGGGACACAATTCAATCCATAAAAATAATGATAAGGTCTAAAGTATATCTTAGATGGAGCCCTGGTGGCACAGTGGTTAAGAGCAAAGCTGCTAACCGAAAGATCAGCAGTTCAAATCCACCAGCCACTCCTTGGAAACCCTATGGGGCAGTTCTACTTTGTCCTGTAGGGTCACTATGAGTGCGAATTGACTTGATGGCAATAGGTTTTGTTTTGTTGGTATTTTTTGTTGTTGTTTATGATCTTAGAAGTGAGGGCTGAGGTAAGGTGGAGAAAAAGATTATTGCTATAAGGATAGAGAGTGGTTTAATCTAATGATGAGATTCAAAGCCTGAGGTTTTAGGGAAGAGTAAATAATTATCTGACGATAGAAGGACCAAGGAAGCCACCTATTTCACCTCCAAGAGCTGGGGCGGAAGATGGCCTCCACTTGAGATGGTTGCAAGAGATAATGTTCTTCAAGAGAGCCAGGTTTTAATTAGAATAAAATGGTGAAGGGATAGCGCAGAGAAAGTATTGATATAAGGAATTTTGCTGATGAATGATCCAATTTATGAGAGCAGAGTGGAAGGGTTTGGGGATTTCAAGAGGGGTGGGATTTGGGGTCAGAGTATGGATTGTACACAGGAGCCATATGGGGGTAAGAGTGAGGAAGGTAATGACTTGGACTTCTTGTGAGGACTAGCATGATCAGTGCTGGTGGTCGCAGGACAGATGGTAGTGGAAAACAATGCATGATGGAAAGAGGGAAGGGAGGGAGGAGCATCTTGCCAGAAGTTGTGTTAGGGGTTCTCACTTTACTCCTGCCCATGGATGCCAGTTTTACTCCAAGTACAGAGCTCACTCTACCTTGTTCATTACTTTTTTGTTTTAGAGTCCTATATCGTCTGCTTTCCTACAGATTGTAAGCTCTTTGAGGTTAGTAAGAATTTCTTACTCTTTTTAAACTCCCCCACTGATTACAAGTAGTAAAACGAAACCAAAACCAAACTCACTGCCATCAAGTCAATTCCAACTCATAGTGACCCTATAGGACAGAGTAGAACTGACCCACAGTTTTCCAAGGCTATAATCTTTACGGAAGTAAATTACCACATCTTCTGCAGAGCAGCTGGTGGGTTTGAACCACCAACTTTTCGGTTAGAAGCCAAGTACTTTAACCACTGCTCCACCATGCTAAGCTACTCAATAAATAATTTTTTCAAAGAATAAGTGAATACTGCTTATTGGATCCAAGGGATGGCTAAAAAAGACAATTTGCTACTAGGTCTTCTCTCTGAGAGCTCTCCAACTCCTGAAGTTCTTCAGTCCAGTCATAGAAGACCAGGTGCTTCTACAAAACTTGGTAGCAGCTAAGTTAGTGAGTCTGTTTGTGAAAAGATTAATGATGTCATGACTCTTGAAGCTGTGGAGTCCCTGGGTGGTACAAACGGTTAACACACTTGGCTACTAACTTCAAGGTTGGAAGTTCGAGTCCACCCAAAGACACTTCGTAAGAAAGACCTGACGATCTACTTCAGAAAATCAGCCATTGAAAACCCCACGGAATAGTTCAACTATGACATACAGTTGTCATGAATCAGGACTCAATGGCAACTGGTTACTGGTTTTTGGGTTTTCCAAGTTGTAAGAAGTCAAAATTTGGCTTATAATGATGCTTGCCTCACTAATTCTTTTTGGAGAGGACAGAAATCAATAGCCAAGCTGAAGTGTAATTCTCCAAGGACACTGCAAGCTACTGTGAGTTTTCAAGGGAATTTGGCCAAATATAGCCAAGCTTGGTGACAAGTGACAAGGGTGATGGTCTGCTTGTACATTACCAGATTTGAGTGAGCCTCTGAATCATTAAGGAACTGATGAGATAATGGGCCTAACAGGTGTTCTGATATGGAGGCAGGATTGTGACAGGGAAAGCACAAGAATTTAGAAACAGACTGACCTAAAATCAGACACTTAGCAAGTTTGCGATGAAACAGCTGAGCCTCCTCCAGAAGGTACCCATTGCCAATTACCTCATCTGGCCATCAAGGTAAGGCCATTGTGGCCAGACCCAAGTCTGGTGACAGGGTTCTATCTGTATGTCCTAAAATGTAAGATTTTCTGGTTTTTCAAAAACACAAATCTGATCACATCATTCTTTTGCTTAATTCCATTCAGTGGCATCCCATCACCCTTAACCTATGCCTGAACTCTCTTACGTGCCCCACCGATCCGCCACCTCATCTCTCTCTGATCTTCTCTCACCACTTTCCCTCTTACACTTATTCCAGCAAACTCAAACTTCTTTCAGTTGCTAAAACTAAAACATTCAACCCATACTTACTGTTGATCTGACACCAACAGACATGCTTTTTAACCTTCTTCATCCAGCTAACTTCCAGGTCTTAAACGACATCCTCAGGGAAGCACTCCTTGCCTCTTAAGACAGGTTAGGTCTTACCCTACTATGCATACATCACACACCGACCTCACACCTCTGTAATTTTTGTTTAATGTTTTGTCTCTCCCGCTACACCATTATTTCTATGAGGACTGCTACTGTGGCGACCTTGGCCACTCTTGTATCCCCAAGGCCTTGCAGAGCGACTGGAACGTAACAGAAATTTTTTTTTTTTTTTAAAGTTAGGTGGATATACTGTCCTCCTTAATATGTCTGACAAAATATGAGTCCACTATAGGTATGGCAGCTTTTCCTTTACTGCACCCAGAAAAGCACTGAATCAATTTAATATCTTTTGAATGAATAAATCCTATAAAATAATAAAATCTTCCAAATTGTTGAATTCAGTAAGATACAGAATAACCCACATCAAACCAAACCTACTGCTGTCGAGTCAATTGCGACTTCTAGTGACCCTATAGGACAGAGCAGAACTGCCCCATAGGGTTTCCAAGGCTGTAAATCTTTATGGAAGCAGACTGCCACATCTTTCTCCCAAGGAGTAGCTGGTGGGTTTGAACTGTTGATCTTTTGGTTAGCAGCCAAGCACTTTAACCACTGCGCCACCAAAGCTATATGTAATATAGAATATAGGTCATCTAAAACACTACATTCACTCTATTTCTAACTTTTCTATTGGTTTTGATAACATGTCGAGAATAAAAACAAAAACAAGACACCATCATATCCAGAAATAACTTTATCCAAAGAGAATTCAAATGGAAGATACATTTGACATCAATTCATTTATTAGTACACTTAATATCAAGAATGACATCCATAAGAGCACAAAATAGTCTCGCAGAATCTCAATCAAGCTTCTGGCTTACCTTGTGTGTGACTTCCATTACTATCAACCACACACATAAAGAAACTAACAGAGATCTACTGAAAATGGCTTTCCCAAACATTTACAAAATGAAAAAGGCAAAGTATGTCAAAATACAACATAAGGAGCAATACAGCCCTGAATTTACTTTGGAAAGTCTGCCTAAGGCACAACCAAAGTGAACAGTTATAAACCCTGCTCTGACTTTTGATTCTTTTGCTCTTAAATCTTCAATTCTGAATTCTGACTCCTTTTCCATATTAGATTATCAGCTCTTTGAGGTAAGAATTTCATACTTTTTAAAATTCCTCCAATGACTGCAAGCAGTTAGCCTGGCGACTAGGCTAGTTGGTGTACCATTTTCTCAGAGAATAACTTAATAAAGGCATATGTGAGAAATATTACATCTATCCAAGGCACTGTCACTCCTATATACGTTTGTGATATACCTGATCACATAAAGGTTTCAGTCAATTTGATTATTTTTTCTTCAAACACATTTTGAAAACTAATGGCACTTGAATGAATGGTGACAGAGTAAGGAGAGGGACTATCTTAATACAAAACATTAAGTCAGCATGTGATGAGGTGGAGTGTTGAAATTGTAAGAATTTTCTAAAATGATAATTTAAAAATTGCAGATGCTTTTATTCAAAACTGCAAAAAGGTACCAATTACCCTAATTTGATGGAATCACGTATCTTCTGAGTAACAGCAGCTACTGATCAATACTGAATAATAAGAAAACATTTAAAGGGAATAATTCTGATAAAACCAGAATATAAAATTATACAGACCAAATCAAGTCGACAGTGGTGACAGAATGCTCACCACGAGTGGTGCCCGAGTGTCCTGTGCAGATGACTCAGGTGCTGCTGAGGAGCTTGGTTAAGAAAGAAGAAAAGGAGGTGACCCAGTGAGTGGGGATCTAGACTCTGCCCCTGCTTCAGAGAAGCTCCACTTCTATTTGTTTTGTATTATACATTGAGAAGGTGTGTGTATACCATTTTTGTAAAGAAACCTCCATATGAATGAATAAACAAAGGCGGTTGATGAATGAATTAACAAAATGTGGTATATACATACAATGGACTATTACTCAGCCATAAAGAGAAACAAAGTCCTGAAGCGACATGAGTGAACCTTGAAAACATTATGCTGAGCAAAATGAATCAGTTGCAAAAGAACAAATATTGTATGATCTCACCTATATGAAATAAGCAAATATATAGAAACCAAAGATTAGTGGTTACCATGCATAGGAGAGAGGGGGAAAAGGAAACTTTTTGCTCTAGGGGCAGTGAGTTTATGTTAACAGTGGTATATTAATTTGGAAAAGGACTGCGAGAATGGTTATACAACATGAAGAATGTAATCAATGTCACTGAATTATACATGTAGAAATTGTTGAATTGATGACTGGTTTGTTGTGTATATTTTTGTATCACAATTTTTTTTTTAAAGAAAAGCTTCCTGTGGTTAAAAAAGAAAAATTCTGAAAACCAGAGTAATATGCTTTTTCCAAGCATATAAAAAGAACTGAAATTAGGGCATCTTAGGCAGTTAAGACTCCAAACTATTGAGAGAATGATCAGTTTTCTTCCCTCCAAATTGCTAAGGTCAAAATGATTGTCAACTAACGAGATATACTACAGAGTAACAAACTACAAGTTAGGTACCTTCAGATTAATAGCAAGTATCCAGAGGCCAGCTAGCCACATGGGAGATTGTAACTGCTCACTGCGGCCAGGCAACCATGACAGCAAACAGGTCCCCTCTCAGCCTGACCTTGGCGAAGAGCTGTTTCTCAGAAGTCAAAGCTAACAAAGACTTCACTTTCTTCAGACAATGCAGTACAGAAGAGGAGTGGGCTGGGATGCAGGTTTTTCAACAAAACAGAAAGGCATGTCAGCACAGTGTTGTATGCATAAGCTTAAGGATGTCTAATAAACACACAATTTTTAATGTTGAATCGTTAAAGATGACTGGCCAACATATGGATATGCATAGTACTTGGCACACAAGTCTTCAATAAATGTTACTGCAACCATTCTGAAAAGGTAATGGTCTCTAAGCAGTATGTTCTAAAAGGTAAAAGTCAGGGGAAAAATTTCATCTCTAAAAAAAGCATATAAAAAGTCCAGTAATGTAGCAGTTGCAAAAATTTTTTTTTTTTAAGTTACAGCAGATTTTATGCTTAATACATTGTAGGCCTAGGAGATAATACATTATTAAAATGGAAAATGTGATTTTGATTAATAGATAACTAGTATCATGAGCTTAAACATGCTATTTTAAAAAAGGAGAAAATGTCTAAATGATTCTGTACATAAAACACATGAGACTGTCTCTTTTTATAAGTAAAGTATTTCATCACTTAGAAGGAAATAAATTTCCCATTATATGTTTGGTTCTCACTGTTCCTGGACAAAGCAGTCCTAACCATTTTAACAAACCTCATTTAAAATAAGCTAATAACGTAGAATCTGGGACAAATCATCTTAGCATCTACAGAATCCTGAGTGTCACATGCAATCAGTGAAAAGAAAGGCCAAATCTGACTGTGTCTGGAGATTTTCACAATGAAAATAAAAGATCTAGAAAGCCAAATGAAAATAACTTACTTACATCAGGTTCTTTTTATCTGTTGATTGTACATTTTACAAACTGAATATATGGCCTCCCTTTTCACAATAAGTACTTTGCAAGAGGTCCTATGTAAACGTGTACTGTTTTATAAACCATGCAGTTTCTATTCTGCAGCAAAATTTAAGAGTGAGTGAAGTGGTTTTTCCCTCATGAAAAAGCACTGAATGCAGAGTTAGGAACACATTCAATATCATTTCATTTAAGAAGCTCTCCTAATCAGGTATGGATGCTGGCTTGCAAAATATACACTGCCTAAAGCAAAAAAAAACAAGTACAGCAACTTGCAAATGACATCATCTTAACAATTTTTCGTTCTTTTTATTGACAAACATTCAATGACACCATTTTCATCATATGAAAGTAAACAACAATAACAACAGAATCTCCTAACCCCGCACCTTCTAATCCAAGGAGCCTCAATGCAATTATTACAAATCACTAGCTATCACTGAATTGATTGGGCAACAATTAAGTTGGCACTTTCCCCAAAGTATAAAAAGGATGCTTTGAACAGATATAATCCATTGAGAACTAGGCTTACATCATAAATGCTGGGGGTGAAAAGTACACAAAATGACAGATTCATGATTTGAGATGAGAGAGGGATCCACTGCTCCACGTGGCACAAAGGAACTCGGCTGCGGTGGCCACACAAATTTTACTTTGTAGCTGGGTTCTTCGGAGGAAGAAGTTTGTATGTGTTGAAGTAGCCCACCACCTGCTGGGGAATCTCTGCCAAGACACACTGAGCAAGCGCTTCTTTTGGAGCCTTGTGAAAAACAAAATCGAAGTCACTTTATTGGCAATCACATTTTTACTGGCATTTTACCAAAAGACTATTTGCCCAGTTAGTAAAAGCCAGTAATTTCCAACTCCTAGGCTTGTATCTTTTCTTAGAAATAGTCCATGAATGCTATGATTATCCCCTTTTTCAGTGCCAGCATTTTAACATTTGATGATTTTTTCATTTTTTAACTTTGACATGTAGGTCTTTTATTCACCTGGTATTAATTTTTTTAAGTTTTTATTGTGAAATAATCACAGAGTCATTGGAAGTTGCAAAAATTGTACAGAGATGTCCCACGTACCCTTCACCCAGTTTCCTCAAAGGTAATATCTTACATAACTCTAGTATAGTATCAAACCAGGAAACTGACATTGGTACAGTCCACAGATCTGGTTCAGATTTCACCAGTTTTACATGTGCTCATTTGTGTGTATGTGTGTCTGCATATATAGTCTTATGCAACTTTATCACATATGTAAATTTGTAGGGGCCCTGGTAGTGCAGTGGTTAAGCACTCGCTGCTAACCAAAAGGTCACTGGTTCGAACCAGCCATTCCACAGGAGAAAGATGTGGCAGTCTCCTTTCGTAAAGATTACAGCTTTGGAAATCCTTTGGGGGCAGTTCTACTCTGTCCTATAGGGTCACTATGAGTCAGAATCAATTCAACGGCAATAGGTTTGGTTTTTGGTTTTTTTGATGTAAATTCATATGACTGCCACCACAATCAAGATACAAAACCGTTCCATTTCCCTAATGCTTTATAGTCATAGCCAGTCTCCCACACCTACCCTGGTCCCCCGACCCTGGCAACCACTGATCTTGTTGTCCATCTCTATAATTTTGTCAGTTCAAGAATGGATTCATACAGTATGTGAGCTTTTAATATTGGCTTTTTCACTCATCATACTTCAAGTTATTCCATGTATCAATCCAAGTTATTCCATGTATTAATAGCTCATTCCTTTTTATTGTTGAGTGGTATTTCCATAGTGTGGATGCACCACAGTTTGCCCAGATAAAGCTGCTATAAACATTCATGTACACTTTGTGTTTTCTTTTCTCTAGGATAAATACCCAGGAGTGTGACTGCTGGGTCATATGGTAAGTATATGTTTAGTTTTTAAAGAAACTGCTAAACTGTTTTCCAGAGTGGCTGTACCATTTTATATTCCCACCAACAATGTATGAGTGATCAAGTTACTCTGCATCCTCACCAGCATTTGGTGTTCTCATTATTTTTGTTTTTTGTTTTTAGTGTTCTAATAGATGTGTAAGGATATCTCATCATGGTTTTAATTGGCATTTCCCTAATGGGTAATGATGTTGAACATATTTTGTTTTCCAGGATATAAGTTCTGTACATGTTTTCTTAGATTTATACCTAAGTATTTCATTTTATTTACTGAGCAATTGTCAATAGCATTGTGTTTTGAATTTTGGTTTCTCCATGTTCAAATCTAGTATATAGAAATAAAACAGATTTTTGTATCTTATATCTTGTGACTTTAATAAACTTATTAGTTCTAGAAAATTATAATTAATTTTTAAAAATAGACATAGGACTTCTGTTTCTATGAAGATAAAGTAGATATACTTTTCCCTACTCTTCCCACTAAGTACGTCTAAAAACCTTTCATGTTATATATAAAACAAAACGTAAGAGGACTCTTAAAAGTGAAAAGGAGGCAAACTAGCTAGAGATCTTAGAACCCAAAGAACAACAAAGTGATGAGTTCCCTGGGTTTTCTTTTTGCCTTATATATACCCGACTGGATATTGCGGAACCGGACAGTGTGGGAACACCCATGGGCACACATTAAAATAGCCTCAACAAAAGTTAGCTCTCTCAGACAACGGACTAGGAAAGGGGCAGCCTATCAAGAAAAAAAAAAATTTTTTTTTGAAGGTAAAATGAGGGATCCTTGTGGTGATGGAAATGTTCTGTATCTTGACTGTTTCAATGCCAATATCCTGGCTATGATACTGCACTGTGGTTTTGTGATATTACCATTGGGAGAAACTGGGTAAAACCATCTCCTGTGAGTTTTTCATCAACTTATCTTCTAGTTTGGTAAATTCAACATACATATTTGTATAGAGGTTATTTTTCTTTTGTTACAAAGGTAAAGATAAATACATCTTTAGACATTCACAATACAGTTTTGTTTTTTTGTTTTTGTTTGTTGTTTTACTAATTTTATTGTGGTAAAATATATATAACAAAACATTTATCATTTTAACCATTAACCAAGTGTACAATTCAGTGACATTAATTACATTCACCATGTTGTACAACCATCACCACTATCCTTTCCAAATACTTTCCATCACCCTAAACATAAGCTCAGGACCCCTTAGGCATCAACTCCCCATTCCTCCTAGCCCCTGATAACCACTAATAAACTTTGATATCTATGTATCTGCCTATTCTAGATATTTCATATAAGTGAGATCACACAATATTTATCCTTTTGTGTCTGACTTCTTTCACTCAGCATAACGTGTTCAAGGTTCATCCATGTCGTAGCATGTATCAGAACTTCATTTTTCTTTAATGATAACACAATTTTTAACAATTTATCATACAGACTGCAAGAGACACACAAAGTATACACCCTGAAACAACACTGTCAAATCTAATCGGGATTCTTCAAATAGAAAAAGGACCATGTTTACATACCGTCAAACCCTGGACACCCACTCAGCTGCCTGGTTGTGGATTGCAAAGGTCTGTATTCAAACACCTCACTGTGCACCAAGATAGGGAGGGGTAGTACTCACATTCTGGAACTGTCTGAAAGGTACAAACTGGACGATATCTCTGATGGCTGCTTCACCCGAGGGGGACCGGAGACTTCCACCATCACCATCCAGAAACTCCATGGCACTGAAGTCAGCACCTCCAACTCCAACAATGATGATGGACATGGGCAGCTTGGCAGCATTAACTATAGCTTGTCTGGTTTCATCAAGGTCTGTGATCACACCATCAGTAATAATCAAGAGCACAAAATATTGCTGCCAAAAAAGAAAGGCTCTGTTACATTTAGCAGCAACTGGTTCTTAGCAAAGACAAAAAGAAAATTATGTCCAGTGAGAAGGTAGAGCTCCCAAGTAATAAAAGCAATGGTTAACGACACCTCTAGCTTGATGAGTAACTTAGTCTCTTTCTTGCTCATTTTCCTTATCATTCTCTACCCAGGAATCTATTTGCATAAAACATCCTAAGATCCTCTGATGACAAGGAAATCCATTCATACAGAAACTGCAGGTTCATTAAAAGTGCAGCAGATCACAAAATAGTGTTGGCATAAATACACGAAAACAAGGTATCTAAACGCCAAAGATTAAAATGTAAATAAACATAGGAATACACTTCGATTTCACTGAAGTAGTAAATATGCCAAAGAATCAATCAAGTGAGCAAGTGGCAACTTCACTCCCAAAAGATCAAATATGGGAGAAGCAGAATTGTTTACTACACAAAAATACACTGTTAAACAAATGGATAAGGATTAGGGGGGAATCTTTCTCTCAATTCTTTGATCTCTGGTAAAATCCTTCAGAGAATGGGAAAATATCACAAAAAGTTTAGGCTCCATCTTTTGAGCCATTTAAGTTTAAAATGGGAATACTATTTATAATAGTAGCTACCATGTGCTAAGTGTATACCCTGACCCAAGTACTGTGTACTTTATATGAATTATCTTATTTAGCCCTTTCAACAACCATATGAGGTAGTTATTCCCACCTTACCGCTGAGTATACTGAAGCAAAGAGAGATTTGCTATGCAAAATTCAAGAGGTAAGGGCTGGCTAATTCAAACCTCTTTAATAGAGTACGTAATCTTGCAACAGCAACTAGGGTGGTAATCTCCTCAATCCTTAACTGTTAAATCTACTTCAAAAAAGTAGATGATAGCCACTGTCAGTTTCCTTGTTTTGCAGAACATATCTAAGAAGATTAATTCCAAAGACAGAGAAAAGACTCATGTGTAAGTGTTGTTCTGTTTTTAACAATCACTGATTAAATGATAACAGATATTACTCCAAACCAAGAATGACCATATCATTGCCTCCTGCCCTGACTTTGTAATCTCAATGGTCCAAATAAATAGAAAAATGGTAGCAAGAGCAACAACCAGTCTGCGTTCTCCCTGTCCCCTGGCCATGGAGCACTTACAGAAGCTGTCTGCTGTTGTGTGGCTACAGCAGCAAACCTAGCCACATGATTTATAATTGGAGAAAAATTAGTTGGTCCATAGAGTCTTATCTTAGGAAGGCAGGTCCGATACGCGTCTGCAACACCTTGGACTCCTAGACAACAAAAGCAGTATTAAAAATTCTCAAGCAAAAGTTAATTGTTTATCATTCACCATACTTGCTAATTTATTATATACATCAACATATACACCCTCTCCTCACTTATTGATGGTTAGGTTCCAAAGACCAGGTTGTTATGCAAAATCGATGTTATACAAAAATGGAGGATGACTATATCATTGCATAACCAAATTCCAACTGCCAACTCACTAAGAATTATGGCCCGGTCAAGGTGACTCATAACCTTGACCATCACAGCCAGCTTTACTCTCACCTCACACCTCAGTGTTTGTTACTGCCAGATGTATGTTGTTAAGGCACAAAAGAGTCAGATAATAGATTTTTTTATTATTGTCATAAGTGAAAATGTCAGGTAATGAGATAGTTGTTAAGTGAGAAGGTTTAGTCCTTTAAACAGTCAAACATTCTATATTCAGGAGTTCTTCTAAGCTATATATTACAAAACTTCCTAGTTAAGCTCCATCGCAAAAACTCAGCTCTGCCTTCCCCCAGTAGAAGACATTTATTTTTATCTCAGCCAAATTATTCATTAGTCTACAGTGGGATTGCTGCATTTGTGCTTCATTTTAATGTGATGTGGGAATGAGACTCTAATGGAAAAAGAACCATGAAAAAGTGCTGTATCACAACTGACAATAAGAAGAAAAAATACTGATAAAATAGAAAAACTTTTGCATATACGGCTAGAAGTTATAAATTTAATGCTAATCCCAGTCAAGAGTTTATTCAGTAACTTAAAGGTTAAGCACAGTATGGTAGATTGTATTAGTCCCAAATATTTACTTCCAGGGTATTTATCACAATGAGGTGAATATTCATACATTTTGCTGCAGAAACATTAACATGTTTGTTTACAGGGTATGCCCCTGGGCTACTTGGGTATTATGTAATACGACGTTGGGAAGGGGCTTTAGACTAGCCTTGGCCAAAGGTATGTGAATGGACATAATATCCACCATGTCTAAGCAGATGTTCTAAGAACTACAGCTTGTTTCCAACAGCTCTCTTGCTCTTTCACTCTGTCGTAGGAACAGCACATCCCTGATAGGGACTGCTCCTTCTGCCTGGGCCCCAGATTGAGAAAGGGGAGAGTCACAGTCTAGCCACAACAGCTGCTATGTAAATTGAGCAAGAAAGAAGCCATTGCCATAATAAGCTAGGAAAAGATGACTGGCATGCCTCATAAAAGTACTGTTGACGAAATTTTTTATCCCACATATGCACCTGCTGAATCTTCCTCTAATATTAGAGTGTCTAAGATATTATAAATCATGAAGAATTCCCAATACTTGCTGAGATAATCAAGGAAATCTGTCTCAAAAGACTTAATGTATACTAAAATGTGTCTCTTCCTTAAAAAATGCCCAATAGTAAATATTAAAGAAAAATATAAAGACTCAGCATATACAAAATCAACAACAAAGAAAAAGATGAAAGGAAAATACATAAAGAAAAATGACTCAGCAGAGAAAATTAAGTGGAACAAAGAAACAGTTAACAATACACAAAAAAGATATTAAAATGACAGCACTAAATTCATACTTATCACTAATTACACTGAACTTAAATGGACTAAATGCACCAATAAAGAGACAAAGAGTGGCAGAATGGATTTTAAAAAAAAAAAAACCACGATTCGTCTATATGCTGCCTACAAGAGACACACCTTAGACTTAAAAACACAAACAGAACTAAAATTCAAAGGATGGAAAAAAATACTTCAAGGAAACAACACTCAAAAAAGAGCAGGAGTGGAAATATTAATCTCTTACAAAATAGACTTTAAAGTAAAATCTACCACAAAGGATAAGGAAGGACACTATATAATGATTAAAGGGTGAATACACCAGGAGGACATAACTATAATAAATATTTACACAGCCAGAAACAGGGCTCCAAAATACATAAAACAAACTCTAACAGCATTGAAAAGAGAAACAGACAGCTCCACAACAATAGTAGGAGACGTCAACACACCACTTTCAGTGAAGGACAGAATATCCAGAAAGAAGCTCAATAAAGACACAAAAGATCTAAATGCTACAATCAACCATGTAGATCTCACGGACACATACCAAACACTCCACCCAACAACAGCCAAGTATACTTTCTTTTCCAACGCACATGGAACGTTCTCCAGAATAGACCACATATTAGGCCATAAAGCAAGCCTTAACATAACCCAAAGCATGGAAATATTACAAAGCATCTTTTCTGACCATAAAGACATAAAAGTAGAAATCAATAACAGAAAAAGCAAGGAAAAAAAAAATCAAACACATGGAAACTGAGCAACACCTTGCTCAAAAACTACTGGGTTACAGGAGAAATTAAGGGTGGAATAAAGAAATTTATAGAATCAAATGAGAATGAAAACACATCCTACCAGAACCTTTGAGACACAGCAAAAGCAGTGCTCAGAGGTCAATTTATAGCAATAAATGCACACAACCAAAAAGAAGAAGGGGCCAAAATCAAAACATTAACCCTACAACTCAAACACGTAGAAAGAGAGCAGCAAAAGCAGCCCAGGGGCACCAGAAGAAAGAAAATAATAAGAATTAGGGTAGAATTAAACGAAATAGAGAATAGAAAAACAATTGAAAGAGTTAACAAGACCAAAAGCTGGTTCTTTGTAAAGATCAACAAAATTAATAACCACTGGCCAAACTGACAAAAGAAAAACAGGAGAGGAAGCAAATAACCCAAATAAGAAATGTGATGAGTGATAACAGACTCAACTGAAATTAAAATAATCATAACAGAATACTATAAAAAAATTATACTCCAACAGATTTGAAAACCTAGAGGAAATGGACAAATTTCTAGAAACTCACTACCTACCTAAACTAACACAGAGGTAGAACAACTAAATAAACCTACAACAAAAGAAGAGATTGAAAAGGTAATTTAAAAACTCCCCACAAAAAAAAGCCCTGGCCTGGGGAGTTTCACTGAAGAATTCTACCAAACTTTCAGAGAAGAGTTAACACCACTATTACTAAAGGTATTTCAGAGAATAGAAAAGGATGGAATACTCTCAAACTCATTCTATGAAGCCAGCATAAACCTGATACCAAAATCAGGTAAAGACACCACAAAAAAAGAAAACTACAGACCAGTATCCCTCATGAACATCGACGCAAAAATCCTCAACAAAATTCTAGCCAATAGAATTCAGCAACATATCAAAAAAATAATTCACCATGATCAAATG
>NW_004443945.1:33130219-33140514 GCF_000243295.1 Trichechus manatus latirostris
TTACAGAAGAAATTAAGGGTGGAATAAAGAAATTTATAGAATCAAATGAGAATGTAGTCAAAACAGCCTGGTACTGGTACAACAACAGATACATAGATCAATGGAACAGAATTGAGAATCCAGACGTAAACTCATCCACCTACAGAATTGAGAATCCAGATGTAAATTCATCCACCTATGAGCAGCTGATATTTGACAAAGGCCCAAAGTCATTAATTGGGGAAAAAGACAGTCTCTTTAACAAATGGTGGGCAGAACTGGATATCCATCTGCAAAAAATTGAAACAACAACCATACCTCACACCATGGACAAAAACTAACTCAAAATGGATCAAAGACCGAAACATTAAATCTAAAACAATAAAGATCATGGAAGAAAAAATAGGGACAATGTTAGGAGCCCTAATACATGGTATAAACAGAATACAAACCATAACTAACGATGCACAAATAGCAGAAGCAAAGCTAGACAACTAGGAGCTCCTAAAAATCAAACACTTATGCTCATCAAGACTTCACCAGAAGAGTAAAAAGACAACCTACGGACTGGGAAAAAAACTTTGGCTATGACAAATCCAATCAGGATCTAATCTCTAAAATCTACAAGATACTGCAATACCTCAACAACAAAAAGACACATAACCCAATTAAAAAATGGGCAAAGGATATGAACGGGCGCTTCACCAAAGAAGTCATTCAGGCAGCCTAACAGACACATGAGGAAATGCTCATGATCATTAGCCATTAGAGAAATACAAATCAAAACTACAATGAGATACCATCTCGCCCCACCAAGGCCAGCATTAATCCAAAAAACATAAAATAATAAATATTGGCGAGGTTGTGGAGAGTCTGGAACACTTATACACTGTTGGTGTGAATGTAAAATGGTACAACCACTTTGGAAATCGATTTGGCACTTCCTTATAAAGCTAGAAATAGAAGTACCATACGATCCAGCAATCTCACTCCTTGGAATATATCCTAGAGAAATAAGAGCCAACACATGAATAGATACAGGCACACCCATGTTCACTGCAGCAGTGTTCATGATAGCAAAAAGATGGAAACAACCTAGGTGCCCATCAACGGATGAGTGGATAAACAAATTATGGTATATTCACACAACAGAATACTACGCAACAATAAAGAACAATGATGAATCCATGAAACAACATGGAGGAATCTGGAAAGCATTACACTGAGTGAATTTAGTCAGTCACAGAAGGACAAATATTGTATAAGACCACTATTATAAGAACTCAAGAAAAGCCTGAAACACAGAAGAAAACATTCTTTGATGGTTACAAGCGTGGGGAAGGAGCAAGAAGGGTATTCACTAGCTAGATAGTAGACAAGAATTATCTTAGGTGAAGGGAAGGACAATATACACTACAGGGGAAGTCAGCACAACTGGACTAAACCAAAGCTAAAAAGTTTCCTACAGCCAAACACTTCAAGGGACAGAGTAGCAGGGGCGGGGATCTGGGGACCATGGTTTCAGGGGACATCTAGGTCAACTGGCATAACAAAAACTATTAAGAAAATGTCCTGCATCCCCCTTTGGTGAGTGGCGTTTGGGGTCTTAAAAGCTAACGAGCAGCCATCTACGATGTATCCATTGGTCCTAACCCACCTGGAGCAAATGAGAATGAAGAATACCAAAGACACAAGGAAAGGATTAGCCCAAGAGACAGAAAGGGCCACATAAACCAGAGACTGCATCAGCCTGAGACCAGAAGAACTAGATCGTGCCCAGCTACCACCAATGATCGCCCTGACAGGGAACACAAAAGAGAGTCCCTGATAGAGCAGGAGAAAAGTGAGGTGCAGAACTCAAATCTAGTAAAAAGACCAGACTTAATGGTTTGATTGAGACTGTAGGGACCCTGGAGGACATGGCCCCTGGACTCTCTGTTAGCCCAAAACTAAAACCATTCCTGAGGCCAACTCTTCAGACAAAGATTAGGCTGGACTATGGGACATAAAATGATACTTGTGAAGAGTGTGCTTCTTAATTCAAGTAGATACATGAGACTAAATGGGCAGCTCCTGTACAAAGGTGAGATAAGAAGGCAGAGAGGGTCAGGAGCCAGTTGACATGGGAATTCCAGGGTGGAAAGGAGAAGTGTGCTGTCACAGTATAGAGAGAGCAACTAGGGTCACATAACAATGTATGTATAAATTTGTGTATGAGACTAACTTGAATTGTAAACTTTCACTTAAAGCACAACAATAAAAACATTTAAAAAAAAAATGCCCAATAGAACACAGATCAATGAGGAAGAGGAACATACACGTGGTTTAAAACCTTCACAAGAACAACTCACTCCTCTATTTAAGAGTTCCAATAAACTCCTCTTAGTCACTGTGGACTTAGAACAATGTCTTATGAACAACCTCTGAGAATGTAACTAATTCATAAATAGAGGTAATTCTATATGCATGAGGTGATGCTGCAGCTAGCAGTCAGTCAATCCAGTAGTAATAAAAATATTAACATGGACCACCAGCAGGATCTTCCCTGCAACAGAATGCTCTGTAGAAACACTAAACCATAACCATAGCAATAATAATATTTTCTTCCATTTATATCATCTTAGTTTGCTTTTCAATCTGGAGGCATAAACAAAACTATTCATTAAATTTCTTCACAAATATTAATTGCCTTCAATTCCTCAACAAAAACTGAATTATATCAAAATCCTTCCTTCGCATTTTAAAGGAACAAATGAGACATGTTATTTCTAGGCAACTAACTTCAATGATTAACCATGAAAAGGAATAAACTTCCTTGTCTTAAAATAAGGTTGTATTTTTTTCTGTGTAGTGTCTCCTTTGTCTAAAACCAAACTGATTCTTTCTCCAGGCTATAAACCAAGAGTAGAAAAGCTACACATAGTTGGGCAGCCCCAAAATGGGTTCATATTACTCATACAGTAAATGAATTTCTGAAATGAATTGCCAAAGGATATGTCATCCGTATTTATCTGCAATAAATCAAACATAATTTCAACAAATATCAAAAATTATTCCAACTTCATCATAAGCACAAAGCACATTTCTCAAAAAGAATAGTACTGCCTATTCAAAAATGGCTAGAGACAAAAAAAGGCCCCAACCAGCCACTGAAAGGAAGTGCCTCAAGGGAGCACCTAATTAGTTTGGGAAAAATATCCTGGAGAAGAAGGAGAAAACCCTAAAGCAAATTACCCCCGACAAGATGTTCATGCCCTTCCTCTTCACGAATGCTATTTAGAAAGAGGAGGAAAGAACACTCATCTGTGAGAAATCTATGCATTCTGTAATTGTCAAAAGGACCCTTTGCAGAAAATTAGCTTACTGTCTAGAATTTTAAATTATGCCTCTGCTCCACCTTTCTTTCCTCCTTCAAAGTGTTCAGTGTTATAAAATTTTGTGGGAAATGTGGCATTTTAGGTTGGTTGCTCAACGGATTATAATGGAGGAAGCACTTGGATATAAAGAAAAAAGTGAAGGGAAAGACAAACGTCTATCTCCTGCTATCTATACAGACGAAAGCTGCTATAGGAGTTCCATTCTTTGTTCCTTTCACCCACCCCCTCTACTTACAAAATAAGTGTGAAGAAGTAATTAGATTCTGAACATTTTTTCTTTGTAGAGAGTGACTGCTACTCTGAAAAAAAACTTCAAAAGATCTATATACTGAATTACTTATTTTACTCAATATTTATTTTAAAATCAACTTATAGGTGAAAATACTTTAAATGTATGATTATTTTTATTGATCTAGTCCCAAGATTGAGAAGTCTTTTGTTCTATTAAACCTCTTTAGGTAGAAGAATTTAGCCTATGAACTTAACCATCATAATACTGATTTGCCCTGTAATTAACACGACCACCCCAACCACCTAGTGAAATTCTTGTATCTTATACAACAGAAAGTTATATATGCCATAAAAAGAAGCCTACAGAGGGAATCTGAATAGTTTTAAATTACAAGAAAGAAAACAAATAACAAAGACTAGCGAGGCCTTCAGTTTAAAGCCTTCATGTTTATTTTTTAACTTACCATTGCAGTAAGGATTGGACGGATTAAAGTTCATTGGAAATTCATGTGATACCTGTCAAAAGATGAAAGAAAAACTGATGAAGCCTGTTTTGCTTTTCCAGGAGGCAATGCTTTTTAAAAATGAGATTTTCTCTTACCTGCCACTGAGGAGGTATCTGAGCACCAAAACCAAAAGCTGGAAACATCTTATCACTGAAAAGAAAATTTGAAAAAAAGTAAAATGTTATTTTTTTTTAAATATAAAGAGCTTTATCTTTACAGACAATAAAACCAATATAAGCTCATTTCAAAATAACTCAAAATCTTAGAAAAGTATAAAAATAAAACAAATTACCTGTAATAACAACCCTCAGAGAGAACCAACGTTAATATTTGGCAACTCTCATTCTAAACATTTTTCTGGATATTGAAGAAAAAAATGTCTCTATATATTTTATAAAAATGGAGTTCATATTCATGTTTTATAACCTACTATTTTCTACTTAAATACTATGTATCATTTCACTGAATAAATATATAAGTAAATCCAAAAAGCCCTAAAAACCACAAGTTTTTTTATTAGTTTGCAGAAAATTCATTTGGCAGTAAAACGTGAACTCAATGACGTGTAGTTATTTATAGCCTTTATGCCACTTAATGTGAATATTTGTGTATTTTGCCACAGGAACATGGTACAAATGCCATATACTATAAAACTCCCACACTGCTATACAAATATTCATATAGCAGCAAAATAGATGAATATTTGGCCCCAAGGTTTTAGGGATAAGGGATTGTGGACCTGAATATACAACATCATGTGAATGGCTGCTAAGTATTCCACTGCGTGTATATACCCCTCAACTGATATACATTCAGTTAATTTCCAATGTTTTGCCATTATGAAATACTGCAATGAACACACCATTTTTTCTACGAGGGATGTTCTTTTTATATTAATTTTCAATAGTTCTTTTGGCATTAAGGATAGAACCCATGTCATATATGTCAGAAATATTTTTCCCAGTTTGTAATCTGTCTTTAACTTTCTCTAAAATATTTTCCTTTCAGAAGTTTTTAATATTAATGAATGTGAACACATTCTTTCATGATATACACCTTCACTGTCTTGCCTAAAGGCCTTCCTTACTGCAAGAGTATAAACAATTCACATATATTTTCTTCTAGAACTTTCAAGATTTGTTTTTATATTAACTTTCTCATTCATCTGAAAAGTGCTTCGGAGTAGGGTATGAAGCAGAAACTTCTGCTGTCCACCAATAACCATTCTCTCCTTCTTTAATAATAGGGCACTCAAGCTAGAGACTACAACTCATAGCTTCTCTGGGCTGGAAGTGGTTAGGTGGCTAGGGTCTGGTCAAGGAGATGTGAGTAGAAGTGATTCGTAAGCCACTTCTGAATCACACCCCCAAAACGGATTGTGCACACACTCCCAGGTTTCCACTGGCTAATGGATGAGAACCAGAAGATCAGCCTTGGACTCAAGGATGGAAGCTGTAAGTTGACAATGACAGAATCGCCCTATCAGCCTTGGATCTCTCGACATACAATATGAAACAAAATAAACCTTTATTGTTGAAGCCACTTTGTTCTGGGGTATCTATTTCCACAGTTTGGTCTGTACTCTAATTTATACAGGATAGTATCCTAACTGATTCAGGTATGAGTTAGGGATCCAGATTTATTTCTTGTCCAGTTTGACAGTGGTCACAACTCCTTTCTCCTGCCTAAAATGCCATATCTCCATCATGTACTAAATTCACATATACACTCGGGTCTATTTCTCAGCTGCCTGTTTGGTTCCACTAATCATTTATCCCGTTTATACTCTTAATTGCTATAGCTTTACAATAAGTTTTAATACCTGATAGGGAAAAATTCCCTTTCATTTCTGCATCCCCCCCAAAAAAAATTTTGACTATTCTGATTCAGTGTTCCTTCTAGATAATTTTAAGAATCATTTTGTCAGGATTCCATTGGAATTTTAATTAATACTGATTAATTCAGAGAGAAATTTTATATCATTTTTATTACAATAATTATATTATTACATTATTCTTCTATTATTACATTATTATCACATTAAATTTCCTTTTTTGTTCTTCAGTACAATCATGTAGTTTTCCTCATTAATTTTACTTTCATTTTTTATTTTTATTGCTATTATGAACTACATTTTATCCACTATAATTTTTCAAACTGGTTATTGCTAGTTAGTGAGAAATTGTTGATTTTTATATTTTATGTTGTATTTGACCATCCTTATGTACTCTCACTACTTTCTCATATTTTTTTAGTTGATTCTCCCAGGTTTCAACATGTTCCTTATAGGTTTGCTAGGATTTATGTATGAAATTGTATTAGCCTGGAATTTTTGTGACAAAGGATCTTTGACTACCTATTCCAACTTTCCATTGTTCTTGGTCTATTCAGGTTTCTGTCTCTTCAGATCAACTCTTGTAATTTACAGCTTTCTAAAACACAAATCATCCTTTAATTCAGACTTTCAAATGTAACAGCATAAAGTTTTACGGAGTACTAGCTTAAAACTTTTAAAATACTTTTCCTGTATTTATGCTTACTTATCCTCTTTCTCATTACTAATGCTCTATGCAGGTTTTTTTCTATTTCTTGAGGGTCAGTGTTGCCAAAGGTATGTCTGGATTTTATTCAACTTGCAAAGAATCATCTCTTGATTTAATTTCAAAATTTGGTGGTCTTCCTATTCCCCCCCTTTTTTTTAAATTAAATTTTCCAAATCATTACTTTCTGTGTTTAAAGGAAGTGCAGCATAATGCAGAAGTTAGAACATGTCTCTGGAACCAGAGAGCCCAGATTCGACCCAGACTCTGCCAGTTACCACCTAAGTGACACTGGGCAAGGTACTTAACCCTCCATGCTTCAGTGTCTTCACCTGTACAATGTGGATGCTAACAGTATCTTTCTCACAGAGAAGTATGAGAGATGAGTATTACACGGAAAGTGCTAAAATTGTCCGACACGTAATAGTTAACATTTATGTGGAATCTACTACTATTAGTACATCTTTATTTCTTCTTCCTATTCTTTAATTTAAAGAGCTCTGGGACTTTCGGGCAACATGGCGCTATAGACAGAAGCACCATGCCATCCCTCCACAGCAAAGATCCAAAAAACTAAGTCAAACAGAGACACACGTCAATCCTGAAACCCTAAGCATCAAATGAAGAGATAAAGAACTCAGCCAAGCTCCGAATGGAATAAGAAACTGACAGAGAACAGAGAGTGAGGAGAGATACATGCAGAGGTCCCCTATCAGCTAACGCAGCACAGATTTGCCATCTTGGACTCCTATAGGAGATCAGTGAACAGGGAGTACGAGAAAGTAGCTTCACAGAGCTTCCAGCAGGAGACAGAACAGGTAACCAGTGATATACGCTTTCCCACCCCCTACCCTTCTTCACCCCCACGCGGCCTCCTCTGCTTCCTGCGGCCACAGTCTCTTGGAGGAAAGCACTAGCTTCACCCCGGAGCTGCTTGGATTACACCTGCCAGCATTGGCCAGCTCCCTAGTGCCATTTGTTGGATGGTATTGCTTCCTTCCACTTCTTTAGATTTCTTCCTTACATCTCACCACCTCCCCCTCCTTTCTCTCAAATACCTGGCTCCATGTGCCAACGTTGCTTCTTCCTGAAAGGCTGCGAAACACGGCTCGACTGTGAAACCACTTCCCGGCCAATGCCGCCACACTGGTGGGAAGCTCGTAGCTTTTGTTTATTTGTTCTCATTTTTCCTGTATTGATTTGTTTGTTTTCTTTTTCTTTTCTCAGCTGGGGAGCCCCTTCTAGCCAAGCAGTACTATGCAGCCTGGGAGTTACTCCCTTACTCTGCACAAACACGCAGTGGCATCCCAGGGGCATTTGTTTTCTTTTACTTTTGTTTTTTATTTATTTCTTTATCTTGTTTTATTCTCTCTCTTTTTCCCTTTTTGTCTTCCTTCATATCTCAGTTTCTCATCTCCCTATACTTACCTTCTCTTCCTGTCTCCTGAATACCTGGCGCTGTATGGCACCTCTATCCCTTCTAGCCAGGCTGCAATTCACAGTCTAGGAGCAACTTCCCCAGTCCTCGCACCTGCACTGGAGGAATCCCGGGGGGTACTTTATTTTTCTTTTTTAATTTTTATTTATTCTGTTTTTTTTCTTTTACCTTTTTTCTTTTTCCTTTTTGTTCTCTCTTCATTACTCAGTCTCTCATCTCTCCACTCCAACGGCAAGCTCCCTTAGCACTCTTTTTCGTTTCCTTGTTTGTTTATGCATATGTTTATGCGTTCCTCTCTCCTCTCTCTCCTCTTCCCCATACCCATCTTAGATTCACACATCACAATGTCCCTCCTCCTTCCAGCCTACCTGCACCATGTGCTGAACATCACAACGCCAAGCAGCACAGGCACGGCCTACAGGAACCTCCCCTGCAATGATTCGTGGCCCGCCTTGTCGGCCCTAGTACATGCCACAAATAACCCATCCCAGCAACTCCCCTTCAGCTGGACCTGCCATGCTGTACCATACTCAAGCGACAACCCTGCCCATTGGTGAAGGAGGTGAAAAGTATCGTGCCTACAAACGAGCAAACAACAAAAAGCGCATGGCCTGCCTGCTCAGACATAACCAAATAAAACCAAAAAGCAGGACTAAACAAACAAATCTATAATTAATAAATGAGGAAAATAACTACCGTATGCCCCGAACACAGCAGACAATATCAAAACATATACAATAACAGGACAGGATGGTTCCAGCAGGCATCCAAAATAAAACACCAGATGACTTTCCAGTAGAAGAAAGGGCACTAGAGCTACCTGATGGGGAATTCAATTCTCTATTCACAGAAATCCAAGAGTTGAAGCAAAAAGCAGACAAAAATGAGGAAAAAAATGGACAAATTCATGGAAAATACAGATTAAAAAAATGGAAGAATTCAAGAAAATAATACAGGAACAAAATGCTAAAATAAATTCAAAACTAGAAATCATACAAAAAACAAAAATTAGAAATCCAAAAGATAAACAACAAGATTTCAGAAATGGACAGTGTCACAGAAGGGTCAAAGAGCAGGTTTGAAATGATAGAAGACAGGATCAGCGAAATTGAAGACAAACACTCGGATACAACTCTCTTTGAGGAAAAATCAGAAAAAAGAACAAAGAAAAATGAAGAAACCCTAAGAATTATGTGGGATACAATCAAAAGCAAAAATTTGTGAGTGATCGGAGTTCCAGAATAGGGGGAGAAAACAGAAAACACAGAAAGGATCACTGAAGAACTGCCAACAGGAAACTTTCCGAATGTCATGAAAGATGTAAAGCTGACCACCCAAGAAGCTCAACGAACCCCATATAGGATAGAACCCAAAAGAAAATCACAAAGGCATATCATAATCACACTCACTAAAACCAAAGACAAAGAATCCTGAGAGGATGCAGGAAAAAGATTAGTCCAAAGGACTGATTGTCCACAGCTGCCAGGGCCTCCACCGGACTGAGTCCAGTGCAGCTGGATGGTGCCCGGCTGCCACCACTGGCTGCTCTGACCGGGATCACGGCAGAGGGTTCTGGATGGAGCTGGAGAAGGATGTAGAGCATAACTCTGGCTCACAGAAAAAAGACCAGATTTGCTGGCCTAAAGGAGACTGGAGAAACTTCGAGAGTGTGGCCCCCGGACACCCTTTTAGCTCAGTGGTGAGGTTACCTCCGAGGTTCACTGTTCAGCCTGGGAGTGGACAGCCCCGTAAAACCAAATGAGACTAACAAGGTACAGGAGTCCACTGATAAGGGCCAGAAGGCAGAAGGGGACAAGGAAGCTGGTGATAGGGACCCCAAGGTTGAGTAAGGATATTGTTGATGTGTTGTGAGATTGTTAAACCATTGTCATAGGGCAACATTTGTAGTAACTGTTAAATGAGAAACTATTTTGTTCTGTAAGCCTTCATCTTAAGTGAGGGTAACAGCACAACTGGAAGAGCATGGTCAATGTCACTGAACCGTGTATGTAGAAATTTTTGAAACGGTGTATCTTTGGCTATGTGTATTTTCATCAAAAAAAAGAAAAAAAGGGGAGACTTCCGGCAAGATGGCGCTCTAGGCAGAAACACCACGCCGTCCCTCCACAACAAAGATCCGAAAAACTAAGTCAAACAGAGAATCAACAATCCTGAAACCCTAGAACATCAAATGAAGAGATAAAGAACTCAGCCGAACACTAAA
>NW_004443945.1:33158938-33183021 GCF_000243295.1 Trichechus manatus latirostris
ACTAGAAGGCAGGAGGGGACAGGAAAGCTGGTAATAGGGAACCCAAGGTTGAGAAGGGACAGTGTTGACATGTCGTGGGGTTCTTAACCATTGTCATGAAACAATATGTGTACTAACTGTTTAATGAGAAACTATTTGTTCTGTAAACCTTCATCTAAAGTATAATAAAAAATAAAAAAATATTTTCCTCTCTATAGAGACAGTATCATATATAGCTTTCCCATTGTCCTTTATTTCCCATTACAGTTTGATTTACTCTTTGATCTAAGAGCTATTTAAGAGTGTTTTTCATTTCCTTGTGGTAAATTTTCTCTAGCTGTTTTGTTATTAACTTCCAAGTGGCAATCTCAGATAAGAAAGTAACCCTGTAAAACTTCTACTTTTTGTATAAGAGTCCCATTACAACTGTGTTGTTTTCAATTTCTCATTACAGTTCTAGCTGTTTTCATTTTAAATACTTTGATACTACTCTGTTACAAAACAGAGTTTTGGTTATATTCTCCATGATTATATTTTCATTTGGGATTACACAGTGAAGTGTTCTGTAAAGTAGAACAGTTATCATATTTAATGACTTTTGCCTTAAATTATACTTTATAATTGTGACTCTTGCTTTAGATTTGTTTGCATTTGCCTGAAAATGTCACCCCTTTAAATACTGTAAGATTAATGAAAAGTTCCATCAATATGTAAAGGCTTTTATCATAAAATAACAATAGGCAAAAACAAGTGAAAATTTATCCTGTGCTCTAACAGATTCAGGAAAGAAAAAACACTAACGCAGTTTTTTTCTATTGTTCAATAAATCTTCAAGAGGACCTATTTAAATCGACTGAACAGAGACTCCATTAAAAATGTTTTATAGCAATTAGAAAAAATTCTTCAGCACTTGTTAAAAGTCATTATTAAAAAAATAATAATTTGACAATGACTGCCAAAGAAGTAGCTCTATGTTAAGAAGTATCTTTATTAGTGTTTATGAAATAGACCTGGACCTCAATCACACAGACAACTTATGCCTAATGAATAAACCTCAAGGAAACCAGATTAAAAAGCCAGGAGCCTTTTGGACTTCAGCAAGCTATTAAGTAAGCAAGCTACGTATAGTATATTTTAACTGATCATCACAAGAGATAAAAGATCCAAGGTAAACACTCATGCCGTCCCCAAAAGAGCAAAGTAGAATAAGTAAGAGGAATTTTAAGGAGGAAGCTATTTCCCTCCAACATCTCATCCCCACCAACAATATCAGGGTACTGGCCAATAAAACAGAAACTGCCCTATTGGGACACTTACGAAAACAAATACTTTAGTTTTTCCAAAGCCATACTCACGCATCATAATCTTGAATGACCAGCCCCACAGACCAGATAGCAGTCAAATACTCATTAATACCATTAGGGCTGATGTAATGAAGGGAGTTGGGAGAACTTGGATCACCATTGGAGCCAGTGAAGTCCACTCCCACCTGCAAATAACAATTGCAGCCCTTACTGATGAGAAGGCAGGAATATGTGTTTGATGTCCAAGAAATTTCAGGAGATGAAACATAATCATTACCCCAGAGCCTGCTACTGTCATTTCCTAACAAAATACTTGAGCCTATCAGCATTTCCACAGACAATTAAATACATTAATGCTTCTATTTGGTCTTAGCATGAAACAACCTGCTATTCCTACATTTCTAGCTGCCTTCAATCATGAACTATTACATCCATGACTTAGACTTAAGGGGTTGTTTTTGCACGTTTGTTAGACTAATGCTTTCTGTTACTTAAATCACTGCAAGATAACCACCAGTTTGTACATATCTGCTTTCTCTTGGGAATAACAGATCTTATTATCAACAAAGCTGAAAGCTCCGTGGTAAACCCAGACAACCTGTCAGAGGAAACCACAATGAGAAGACTGTAAAAATCTCATCATAAAGTCAGTTTTGTAGTAAAATAAACAATGCTGCAAAATGCAGAGGAAGCAACATGTTACAGCCTGCTTTGAAAACTCCAGCGTGTTACTTACTGTAAAATTCAGCTGACATCCTCCCATGATATAGTCAAGGAATGTGCATTCCACTATAATCTAAAAACAAAATGTAAACTATCAAAACTGAAAATCTCCTAATACTGGGACAGATTTGTAAACAGAACAACACATGATATAAAGTTTAACTGAACAGCACATGATATAAACACATGGAAATCACCTTTACATTCTAGTTAAAGGCAATCCTGCCCCCTACGCATCATGAATCTATAAGATTTTACTTCTTAAAAGCAATGTTAAGATTAGGATATTAATGGCCAAAGATGAAATATACTAACCTTAAGGTTTGAGAAATTAGTAAGGAGTCTAATATGTTGACGGCTTTAATAAGCATAGTAATCAAGATTTAAAAAGCTCACCATACCTTGAAAGAAATCTCCTAGATTTTTCCCTCTACTCATAACATCTCATCTTGAAACAACCATCAGGATAGAAGCACTGGGTGAGGCTATTTCTACTAATGGGGTGAGAAAACACCATGATGCCTCACATTACCTAAGAGAATGGAATACTTTAGTATTCCTTGTCCTTTGCTAAAAACTTGTCAAACCTTGCAATCAAACTTACTTAACGGATTTCTTTACTACTTCCTACCCTCTTCTTTTCCTCAAAGGTGCCCAGATGTTCTTGTGACCTTCAACTGCCCAAAATCCAAGTGTTTGTTGGGTACAATTGATACGGATAAAAGAACTCCAAATGCGATCTCAAGACATTACAATAAGTAGCCAAGACCAAACTGACCTCACATTGTTTCACACTGACAACACCTGAATTTTTGTAGCTTTTCTTCTTTTGCCTCTTTTTCTCATTTATGCATTCAAATTCAACCTGTACAAAGAAAGGGCAAAATGTTGATTTTTACTGGCAAATTCAGAAATGTCAAAGTGACTTTAAATGAATGACTTTTTTCTCTTGGAATCAAACCACGTACTGATGTAGGTGCGCTCCAAAACAAAACTCTGAAATAAGTAATACATTACATATGTGAAATATTTATCAGTTAATCTTCCAACAGTCAAAGCACACCTAAAATTATATACAATAGTTCCTAAGTATAGGCCCCTGGACACCCTTTTAACTCAGTACTGGAGTCATTCCTGAGGTTCACCCCTGAGCCAAAGATTAGACGGGCCCATAAAACAAAATGAGACTAAATGGGCACACCAGCCCAGGGCAAGGATAAGCAGGCAGGAGGGGGCAGGGAAGCTGGTAATAGGGAACCCAAGGTCGAGAAGGGAGAGTGTTGACATGTTGTGGGGTTGGCAATCAATGTCATAAAACAATATGTGTATTTATTGTTTAATGAGAAACTAAATCGCTCTGTAAACCTTCATCTAAAGTACAATTTAAAAAAAGAGTATCTAACACACACACAGAAAAAACAGTACCTAAGTATAACTTTCCTTCTGTAAGTAATAAATATCCCTACAAGTGCTCCAAGTATAACCTTTCCTCTTTATAATAAAGGAAATAAAACATGACCACTAGTTGTTATCCACACAAAGAGCAAGAACATGCTGTTTAGAAAGGCAGGAAAAACCTACTGTCAGAAAACAGAAATATGTGAAGATCCAACTCTATGGTAAATATGCATCAAAGATCATCTCTTTCCACAGGGAATATGTGTTAGAAATAGGTCTAATACATAACATCTCTCCTTAGCATAGTTCCTTCCCCCAAACAGCATAATCTTCCTTTCCACCTCTTAGCCACCTATCCATATTTCAAGGCTTGGCTCAAGTCAATCTCCTCTCTAACGCCTTTATCCATTACAGTTCTCATCTTCTCTGATCTTCATCCATCTCCTTAAACTTCTTACAATCATATAAAATTTAGTTACATACTCTGTATTATTTTCAATTGTTTCATTTTATTAATTTTCTCTTCACAACTAGGGTATAATCACCTTCAAGCTGCACCTCTAAATTCTCACTGTCTTGCCTAATAAATGAGAACATAATAGATCCTCAGTGAACACTTGGTAAGTCACCTCTTCTGGTTAACAGAAAGCAACTGAGGTAATTTAGACGGGCATTACTACTTTTTGAAGAATCAAAACATAGAAAAGCATGTTTAATTCAATGTTAATACAAAACACAATTATATTAAACAAATTCCTTGATGGTTCAGGATCTTGCCAGCGTTTCAGTCATAATCATAAACATTAATTACTAAATATCAGAGATGCAGAAATGTCATAAGCAGAATTCTCATTGATAAAAAGCTGGATTACTTCACTTTATTCATTCCCCATTTACAGAGTGTCTACCAAGTGGCAGGCACTGTGCCATGCACTAAGAACACAAAGATGGTGAAAAATGTCCCTCGCCCTGAGGAGCAAACGCAGGTAAACAGTATCACTGCAGCAACATCCAGGGCCTCATTCTGTCAAAGAAGGAGGGGAGACTCAAGTCAGCCAGATTTAGGAAAGCTTTACGTGACCCATAAAGAATCATACAATTGTTGGTTTAGTATCATCTTTTAAAAGCGGGTCATTTACTCAATCTGGGAAATAAACTGAAATAAGTGAAACAACAACACAGGCCACTTCTCCATATTTAGTTACTTTGGTTAACTTGCTTTATTTTAAATGTTCAGCTTGTCACCACCTCCATTAGTCCTGCCTTTAAGAAAATCCTTAAACAGAATACTTACACCTGAATTTGACCGTAGTTTTAATTTAAATACTGTTAGCTCAAACCCAATTCAGTCTTTGCATCGAAACCATTAGGAGTGACTTAAGCATTTCCCACTTCACCAACATGTAAGTACGGGTTACTTAGTATACCTAGCCTCATGACCAGGGAGTAAGGACAGAACTAGAGATCTTCACATGACCTACTGAAAAATCTAGTCCCACAATGTTAGTTTAAAACCCATTTCTCCCACTATTTAAATCAAATGACCTGTAAATTTTATTTAGTTTTTCAGTTTTGATCTAAAACTATCAATATCTTCTTTCAGGTCACCTCAATTACACAACTAGATAAAATAAATAGACCTTCTCACCTGACCATAACCTCTTAAACACCACATTTTTATTTGTGAAAGCAAATGCTATACACATAAGAATTAGTCAAGTCCCTAAGCAGCTAAGAAACAATTCTTATTATTCCGTTATGAGCAAGCTACAAGGAAAATTAACAATGTATCTCGTGAAAACTAGAAAAGTAAATAAGATGGAAGCAATTTATACATTTTACTTATTAAACACTCTGGAATAGTTTTTTGTCACATTGGTTTAGACACAGAAACACTCAGAAGCATCCTTAGAAATTCTCTGGAATGCTAAATAATACACTGAATATAGTTAAGGCAGCCAAATGATCTCAACAACGTCATTGCCATGAGATGGCAGCTTAATATTAAATAATTTGAGGTACTACAAATCATGCTTTTGTCCTTCCCTTGAGCTAGGACAAGTCAGAGAAAAGAGACAAAAAAGAGGATTATAAAAACCCTAAGCCCAGGTATTTGTCCAGTGTTGTAAATATTAATTATTATGACCAGTGAAATGCCAGAAGTCTTCAAGCTAACTTGTTCAAACAAGCCATATATATTGTTTTAAGTCAAAGGAAATCAAACCTCTAATTATAAATGTAAATTTATACCCCAAGTACAAATTTTGGATTATCTAATTACTAAACAAAACACATAGATTTCAAAGCATTATGTGTAATATAGACTAGAAATATGGAAAAATGTTTGCTATAGCAAGGGGGGGAAATATATAAATACAAAGCCAAACCATAATACATGTGCAAATGACAAAGACAGAACTTACAGGTGAGCTTCTGGAGGCTTCTTTCAGTTTTGTCATGGTGGTATGAAATGTTCCAATGAGATCATGTGACCCATCATTGTCATGATCATAACACTCTACCTGGAAATAAAAATATATAAAAATGGACATAAGTCTCTCTAAAAAGGATTGGCTGCAATAAATGGAACCCACAAAAAAGTGTCTTTTTAATAAAATAACTGAAAATATTTACTATATAGTCCCTATTTGGAGAAGTAAGAACTAACTTGCCAGAGAAGTGCCGGAATACTTTTAAACCTCAGCTATTCTTGGAATGGGGTTCCAGGATAGATCACAGGCAGATGGAAAACACATATACTTTTTAAATTCCACATTCAGCAGTTTCTGGCTCCTCTATCATGCCCTTTATAAATGGTGATAAAGGGCAAAATGGAATTTCACCTTCTTTCTCATCCACTTCTTTATCTTGGTATGACTATACAATGACTAAAAGCATTATATCTGGAGAAAGAAAGGAAGTCAGTATGCCAGGGAGCTAAAAACTGTATAACCTAATGCTGGATCATTTAGAATTAAGGAAAATGTGTTTCATTAACTGCAGTCTGGTGAGGCCTGACTAGCAATTAGATATAACAAAGTCAGATTTGCATGATTCTGAGGGTCGCAAACTTACAACAGAAAGAAAAATTCCGGGGAAAGAGTACTCAATCTACTGAGGAAGTAACTACACCAGGTCATATTTACTCTATTTCCACGTAAGACAGGGTGAGTTCTAGTCTTAGCTCTGGCTCTCATTAAATGTCCTCTCTGAAAGCAGACAGAAGAGAGGTGAGAGTATTTAATGCTGCATATAGTTTTCTGCCAGGTTGAAAGACATAGCCAAAAAAGTAAATATTCATTAGAATACTAGAATATTCATTGCCAGGAGAAAAATAAGGCAGTGTGAACTGTTAGCAAGCAGAGGTTTTCAAGGGAAGCTCAAAAATGACCATAATTGTGATCAGTCAATAATCAACATTTTCATAGTGCTTTATAATTTCAAAACAGATTATTTCATTTCTGCAAACACTTATTATGTGCACTGTGCATATTCTCTAAATAGCCTTGTGAGGTAGGCAGTTAGGAATCCTGTTACTATTAATTCCCATTTCGCAAAGCTAAAACTTGGAGGAATTAAATTAAAAGTCTTGTATGCCCTGTGTGGTAACCAACACAGGGTAAGTAAAGCTGAGCTAAGGACACTTTTAAGTCCTTTTAGATCCTGTGCTTTAAAATAAAAGCCTTTAACTGAGAAGCAATTTGCATTCACCCTCAGCCAACAGACATCTCCATCTTGCTATTATCCTTCACAAAGATGCATTAATCCAAACTAAAATGCTCAGGATTTACAATATGTGCATCTGCCAAAGTGATTTTTTTCCTTCTCACTTCTGTGAATGGAGTGCTTTCCATAACAGGAAGTCTATCATTCCTTACTTGTATTTTCACTATTATTCAAGAAGACTAAAAATCAATCAATAAAAACAGACAAATTTAGAACTCAACTGGGAATAACAGTAAGCGGTTTCTAATTTGTTTAAAGAAATTAACTTTGGTCACTGACCATTTCTGACAGTTAGACTCTTCTCTAACATAGACAATATTCAATTTTTAAACCGGAAGCCCACATTAACTGATTTAATGTGTCAAAAGGAAATTAATGACTTTAACAGTTTTTTTCAGAGGAACTAAAATTAAGATAGGAAATGAACTCTCTTAATATATTAATAATTTCATGTATTTTAAAGATATTGCAGCTATGGAAAACAGAACTTTACATTTTATATTTGCATTTAGAGAACTCCAATTTATACCTAAGATAAAAAATCAAACTCTGATAAGGTCAAGGTTTCATTTAAGCAAAGTTTATGAAACGTTAAATTTGTTCATATGTTTAGACTGCCTGCAACATTAAGTAATGTAAAAAATATTTTTAAACTGAACTTTCTTATTAAATTCATAGGAAAAGTTCCCTATTGCACCCCTGAAGGCAAATATTTGGTGCTAACGAAAGATGTAGTATTTATAATGCTGGCATATATTTAGATACACTTTGAGGTAAAAAGATATAATGATTTGTGTCATTTAATTTCTCTTCCTCAAGAATTCAAAGACCAGTACTTACTGGCTGTTTAAATAACAGTTATCAGCAGTGCTTGTGAAATTTAAATGTGTGCATATATACATATACAGATATATATACATATATATACATATACAGATATATATATATACATGTGCAAAAGAACACACACACCACAATACTACATTCACTAAGGCATTCCCATTTTAGGCAAGGTGATAGCATGCATGATTATTTCTCTTATTCACTTGAACTTATGGAATAATACATGCTAGAGTAATAGCACTGGCATGTTAACACTGCAACAAATAAATTACCAATGATTCTGACTCTGCTCTAGAACTCTTTATTACACCTATAGCAATTTCCAAACACCAAAAGAATCGCAGATGTATGACTTTCTGATATTGCAAAGAAATACAGAATTAAAGAAATAAAGTCAGCGATGAAGTGGCAAACCAAGTTGTGTGTAGTTAAAAATAAACTGAGAAACATTTAAGAATGGAAGACGTTCATCAGAGAAAGCTCACGAAATCAGTTTACTTACTATAATAAAATAGCCCTGTAAGCATGCCACTGTGAGTAAAAATTTAAAAAACATTGTTTCATTATTAACACATCATGACAATCAAATAATTATGGCTTAGGCATTTTTTTCCCAGTCTCTCCTGCCTTTGCAGATCTAATAAAGCTTCAATTTGCTACTTTTAATGCGAAAAGCAAAAGTTCCTGATTTTACACAACAATAAAGTGTAATTTTTAAAGCTACTTTTCTAATTATTTTGTACCTATATTTTCAATGCTGTTTGAAATATCATACAAACCATAGTTACGTGGATTTTTAAAGTCCTCTGCAAACTGAGGTCAAATGTTTATGGATGAAAGAAATGAAGCCATTTTCAATAACAACGGCATCCGCACTATGTTTAACAATTTACAAAACTATCACTTTCATTTAATTTAATGCTAATTTTTTTTGTAAGGCAGAGCCCTGGTGGCACAGAGGTTAAGAGCCCAGCTGCTAACCAAGAGGCTGGCAGTTCCAATCCAGCAGCTGCTTCTTGGAAACCCTATGGGGCAGTTCTGCTGCATTCTATAGGGTTGCTATGAGTGGGAATCGACTGGATAGCACTGGGTTAGGTTTTTTGGTTTTTTGTTTTTTTTTTGAAAGACAAGTATTATTATCTCCATTATATGAGTCAAAAAGTTAGATGATCTGACCAAGATCCCTTAGCTGGTTAAAGGACACTTGAACTGTGGTTTGACTCCAAATCCTATACTTGTTCCGTGACATCACCTTTCCTACTTTCACCATATTACCAAGAAAACACACAAAAAAAACAAAACTTGGTTTGTTGACCTCTGAACACAAAAAAAGGCTTCTATCTAGAATCAAAAGAAGTAATGCCACTAGCATAAAAGTGTCTTTTAAGTTTTTTTTGTTTGTTTGTTTTTTTGGGTAAATAGCTGTGAATTAAAAATAAAAAAATAAAAACCTAAGAAATCTGATGCTGCTTCCTATTCCCACTGTATTTCCCTAACACTTTAAAACTAAAGCCTAAAAGCTTTCAACGAATTATATCTCACTCTGTAAATAAGGACGGAACGCCACCACTATTCTATCTTGCTAAGGGTAGGATGAACTCCGGGTTCTTAGTTAGGGTAACATCTACTTTTATCTGCAAGAGATACACCAAAGGCAAAGAATGTAGCTAAAGGTTCCTATTCGGAGAGCAAAAACAATCTAATTTAAAGAAAAAAGATTTAAATTGGACATGTTATTTTAAAAAAATGCAAAGTAAACTCACAATGTTTGATTAAGCATTAGGTCAACAGATTAGGCAAACATATCTACTCATTCAAAATGACTAGTTTACTTACCAGACAGATTTTTATTTTAGCATTCCTAGAAATGAATAAAATTCAACCCTACAGGTATCTGTAATATTTTTAACTTTCTTTAAATGCTACCAAATCAATTAATTTTATAAAATAGGTGAGTACGTGTTTACATGTATATTATGTATATTAATTATGTCTATATAATTCCAAATTACCTTAATGGTTTTGTCCATATCTCCATAGCACAGAGAGTTAAGAGAGATTTTAAAAGGCCTCCACACAGGATTCAAGTTGTTTTTAATAACCTATAAAAATGAAGTTTCAAAGACTAGTTAGAAAAATATTTAGTTTATTAACGTTTTGCTCTTGCCTTTCTAGGTCCTTGCAATACTCTCACCATTCATCCTTTACCTCTTCAGTCACCCAACTGTTTCAAAATAAAAACTAGTTAGGACAATATTATACAACTGTTATATGAAAAATGTGACAGTTTGTCCAGTTGTGGTACATTCCAAGGAAAGGAAAAAACATTATATGGGCAATATATACACCCATTAAAAGGTACACTTGGAAACTACAGATGATTACTATACACTAAGATATTAAAGCTTCACATGTTCACGAAGAGCTTCTGAGCTAAATAGGAAATAAAAATAGAAAGGGAAAACAGGAATGTGCACAAATGCAGTTCATCTATTCAACCAAATATATACAAACAAATTATCCTTACATGCTATTACTTTGAAATGTTAGTGAAATATTGATATAACTAGGATACAGAAAAAGCACTGAAACTGCTTTGTGTACTTAGCAGGAAAATGGTATTTTGATTTTGTCAGAAACCAGGATTTTCATTGCAGGAGACAGATGATTCAAATACGCAATGAGAAAAGGTGAGAAAGAACTCTGTTGTGCTGGACTTGAATTGGAGAAGTAATTCTTAATTCATCATTTAAAATTTTAACATATATATACACACATAATAAATAGATACACAAACATTTCCCAGCTGTGTCCACTGAAAGACTTAAAAGCTATGACATACCAGTAGCAATGTGCAAAACCAGCACCCAGATGTTGGTGTTTAAATACTAGTCCTGCTAAAAGGAATAGACCTTCTTAAAAGAAATGGCTCATTCCAGATCTGAGACAGGGAAAGTACAATGAACTGAGAACATATTTGAACATAAAGCAAGAGAACGCTTAAATATTAATGGGGCCATGTTAAAAGAACCTACGAGCCATTTGAAGGAGCTCCACTTGATCAAATGTGTATTAATTTGAGCAGCAAAAATAATAATAATTAAAACAAATTATAACACAATGAATAAAACAAAAATCCATAAGTTTACAATGACACTAAAAATCAAAAAGAGAGGAGAGAGGAACAAGGAATGCCTGCTAATATATGTAAAAGAGATAAAAAATTTAGAAAATCAATCACTATTATACAAGCGTATAATAATTGATTCAGGCAAGGATCATCAATTGATGCTAAAACCACGAGATGAAATGTTGGAGAACAGGTTATTCACTCAGTCTCAAAGTATCACACCAGGAACTACTTATAAAGTACAAAGGAAAAAAGTTGGACTTCATAATGGAGAAGTCTAATGGTCAACAGCTTAATCAAGTAGCCACGTTTAGCATCATCAATACTGGGTAATCTGATACTATGGGTTCCCAATGATGCAGAGGAAGGTACTCACAAGGTGTTCTTGACAAAAATGTTTGACTTAGCTCTAATGGTGAGGAAATAGAAGAATCCAGAATGTTAGACAATCTGGCTTTAGTTATTCAAGAGATTCAATGGCATGAACACATAAGGAGAACAGTCCTATACAGGGGACAGAATAGCCAAATGTAGTATGTGAACTTTGATTGGATCCTGAACAAACAAAAATGAAAATACAATACATATAAAACAACTGCAGAAATCTGAAGATGACTCGTATATTGGATAATGTTACTATTTCACTGTTAATTTTCTCAAATGTGGTTGAATAGCAGCATGTCCTTGCTCTTGAGATTCCTGCAGTAGCATTTAAATGTGAAGATTCATGATGTCTTTGCAGCCTACATTAGGATAGTTCTATGTATGTGTGCATGAGCGTGTATACCCAGGGAGGAGGATAGAAAGACAGAAGGAGAGAACATGTACATGTGATGTTATGACCACTTGGTGAATCTAGGTATATATTTTAGTGTTCTTTAAATTCTCTCAGGGTTTAGAATTTTTCAAAAACAAAAAATTGACTAATAATTAAGCATGGTAACACCTCTTGATTTTTAAACAAAAATGAAAGTGATGGTGCTAAACTCATGTCTGGCTGTAAGTAAGTCTGAACTCAGACTGACATTTTTATAAATATGTAATTAAACAAAAAACTGAGATTACTACAACTCCAAAGGAAATCTCCCTCCTACTTTTCAAACTTAGGTATTTACCTCTGTTCGATGAACCATTAGCCAGTTTCCATCAGATGTCTGTTTGTGGAATTCCAGGTATGGATCTGACTTTCCAAATAGATCCTACATTAAAAACAAAAAAATTAATTATTCTTCTCTGAAACCATGTCTAAACACATTTTGTACATGTTAACAACCACCTGAAGTCTGACCCTATAGTACAGATATATATTGGCAATAAGTGCAAATTCTGTCACCTTCCTCACAAACATAAGCTTGCAGAAGTTTATTAGGGGGAACTATTAAGGTGTTTGTGATAAATGTGCATAATCCTGTGTGTCACACCCATACTTCTGAAAAACATGATGGTTTTAAAATATATGATCAAAAGGGCCCATAATCAATAAAAGTTGTTTTTGGCTTATTTTGACTGAAAATGATAGATTTAGAGAGATCTGTGCACATCCATGACAACACTATTAGCAGCTTTAATTCACATAGCAGTGAATAGTTTTATATAACTGATACTTCAAACATTGGCCATACCAACTCTCTGAGGTGACCATGTCAGTTATAAGAGAGAAAATGGACTCAGAGGGATAAATGACTTCCAAGATCACATATATAATTAATTGATGGATCTGGACCTTGACATCATATCTAACCCTACAATGTCCAATACCCTTTCACCAACACAATACACTTTACACACACAAGAGAGCAGGCAGATGTGTGGAGTACAAAATAGAATCACCTGAAGGGCACAAACTACATTTTCTATTTCCTATGTAATTTACTATAGCACTCCTATACAATGCTCAGGCACAGTGACTATTCAAAAATATATGTATCATCCTCCTCCTCAACACAACACATTCTCTGGTATTCCTAGACATAGATAAAATTCAACCCTATAGAGATCTGTTATATACACACACTTATGCACAGGGATTAAATTCTGAAAGGATGTACAGAATGCTTATAGTGGTTAAGCTCAGTGGTGAGATTATGGATGATTTTCTTTTCTCACTTTTATCTTTATTTTGAAATTTGCATAATTTTCAGTAAATATTATTCATTATTTTTGAAAATGAAAGGACACTGGTTAATCTCCCAGTAACATATGCAGCTATGTCCCTGAACTGAAGATTTAATTTAGTCTTGAATTAACCTCAGTATTGACTTAAGAACTAAGATTATTTCCCTCCTCAGTACAAAATTTGATCAAGTCAAAAATACAAACACAAAGAGTATGAAGAACTTTTCAATTTAACCTTACCTCTAAAACGAATCTTCAGTAAATGTAATAAGTCTCTCTACGTTTTATTTTACAAAACTAACACCAGCATTATGCACAGAGAAGGTAACTTTTCAAAGACACATGAACATGTCCTGCCCAACTAGTCTCAGAAATAATTCTGAGAAAACCAGAATATTATTATTACCATTTTGTAGGTCAGAAACACATCTTGTAAAAGTTCATTAAGTTGTCCAAAGCAGAATTAAAAGTCCTTGAGTCTGACCTCCAGAGAGCCCTGGTGGCAGAGTGGTTAAGTGCTCGACTGCTAACCGAAAGGTCAGCAGTTTGATCCTACCAGCCACTCCACAGGAGAAAAATGTGGCAGTCTGCTTCTGTAAAGATTTACAGCTGTGGAAACCCTATGGGGCAATTCTATTCTATTCTGCGGGATAGCTATGAGTCAGGATTGACTCTATGGCAATGGGTTTTGCTTTTTTTTTTTTTTGACTCTGACCTCCACCATATGTTAAGTAAAAAAGGCAAAGTGGAGGAGAGAACAAGTACACTTACCTAAGGGCTGGGGGTCGGGGGTGGGGAGGGGATACAATATACACACACATACATACACATACAAAAATTTCTATTTTCAGAAAACTGAAGAATTAAACCACAAAATACAAATTTTAAAAATTTATAAACAGGATAGAACAGACAAGGGAAGAAGCTAAATATCTTGAATATACTTTGTCTAGTAGATTTGACCTTAGAACCATGTAAATCTCTACATTATTATAAAACAAAATTAAATAAAAAAAAAATTGTTTTAAGCAATCCCTAAATATCGAAAGCAAAAGGAAACTATGGGTTGCCAGGGTCAGGGGGAGAGGAGAGGAGTGAATAGGTAGAGTACTTTTTGGATAGTTAAAACTTCTGCATGACACTGTAATAATAGTAGATACATGACACTATGCATTCGTCAAAACCCACAGAACTGTACAACACACAGAGAGAACCCTCATGTAAACTATGGACTTAGGTTAATGATAATGTACCAATACTGGTTCATCAATTACAACAATGTACCACACAATGCAAAATGCTAACAATAGGAGGAACTATGCAGGAGGAAGGGGGGGGTATATGGGAGCACTGTATACTTTCTGTACAATTTTTCTGGAAACCAAAACTGCTCTAAAAAAGAGTTTTAAATACGAAACTATCAAGGCGACAGCATAACCATACAGAAAATTATTTCCTTAAAACATTAAAATTTGACTGTACCACCCAAGTGCAATATACCCTAAAGACAAGGAATACAAAGAAAGCTTAAACTGTTTTCAGTAGAAATATTGTTAATTTTAATATTGATATTTTTATTCTGGAACTTTTATGGTCATAAGTATCAGATAAGTTATCATGCTAATATTCTTAGGAACCAAGATTTTCAGCATAAGAGAAAAAGGGACAAATATAAAAGAAATAAAGCCCTGTAATCTTAAATTTGAATTGGTAATAGTGCTGTAAATTCATGTGTAAAAAAAAAGGTTCCTGACTACTTACTAGTCTAAGATGTTTTTAAACCAGATTGTAAAGTAAATCCAAATGATGGAAAAATTGCTTAGATTGTAGAATTAAGTGAAAAAAATCACTAAAAGAATTATTCTAATCTACCTTAAATACTAAATTATTGAGTTATTATATACTATTACTCATGCTTCGAAAATATTGACTTTTTTTTACTTTTTATTGTACTTTAGATGAAGGTTTACAGAAAAAACTAGTTTCTCATTAAACAGTTAGTACACATATTGTTCTATGACACTGGTTAAAAACCCCACGACATGTCAACACTCTTTCTCATCCCTGGGTTCCCTTATACCAGATTTCCTGTCCCCTCCAGCTTTCCAGTCCCCATTCCTGGGCTATTGTGCCCCTTTAGTTTCGTTTTGTTTTATGGGCTTGTCTAATCTTTGGCTGAACGGTGAACCTCGGGAGTGACTACTTCATTACTGAGCTAAAAGGGTATCCAGGGGCCATACTCTCAGGGTTTCTCCAGTCTCTGTCAGGCTAGTAAGTCTGGTCTTTTTTGTGAGTTAGAATTTTGTCTTACATTTTTCTGCAGCTCTGTCTGGGACCTTCTGTTGTGATCCCTGTTAGAGCAGTCAGTGGTGGTAGCCGGGCACCATCTAGTTGTACTGGACTCAGTCTGCTGGAGGCCATGGTAGTTGTGGTCCATTAGTCCTTTGGACAAATCTCTCCCTTGTATCTTGTTTTCTTCATTCTCCCTTGCTCCCGAAGGGGTGAGACCAGTGGAGTATCTTAGATGGCTGCTCACAGGCTTTTAAGACCCCATTCACCAAGGTAGAATATAGAATATTTTCTTTATGAACTGTGTTATGCCAATTGAGCTAGATGCTTCCTGAGACCATGGTCCCACAGCCCTCAGCCCAGCAATTCGGTCCCTCAGGGAGTTTAGATGTGTCTATGGAGCTTCCATGACCTTGCCTTGTAAAAGTTGTGAGGGCTTCCCCAGTATTGTGCACTGTCTTACCCTTCACCAAGTTACCACTTATCTATTGTAACCCTCCGTCGTAACCATCAGATCGTTTCTTTTTGTGTGTAAACCTTTTCATGAGTTCTTACAGTAGTGGTCTTATACAATATTTGTCCTTTTGTGATTGACTTATTTCATGCAGCATAATGTCCTCCAGATTCATCTGTGTTATGAGATGTTTCACAGATTCATCATTGTTCTTTATCGTTGCGCAGTACTCCATTATGTGTATGTACCATAGTTTGTTTATCCATTCATCTGTTGATGGGCATCTGGGTTGTTTCCATCTTTTTGCTATTGTGAACAATGCTGCAGTGAACATGGGTGTGCATATGTCTCTTCCTGTGACGATTCCTATTTCTCTAGGATGCATTCCTAGGAGTGGGATTGCTGGATCATATGCTATTTCTATTTCTAGCTTTCTAAGGAAGCGCCATATCGTTTTCCAAAATGGTTGTATCATTTGCATTCCCACCAGCAGTGCATAAGAGTTCCGATCTCCTCACAGCCTCTCCAACATTTGTTATTTCCAGTTTATTTGATTTGTGCCAGTAGTGCCAGGGTGAGATGGTATCTCGTTGTGGTTTTGATTTGCATTTCTCTACTGCCCAGTGATCGTGAGCATTTCCTCATGTGTCTGTTGGCCACTAGAATGACTTCTTTGGTGAAGTGTCTGTTCATTTCCTTTGCTCATTTTTTAATTGGATTATTTGTCCTTTTGTTGTAGAGGTGTTGGATTTTTGTGCAGATTTTAGAGATTAGACCTTTGTCTGGTATGTAATGGCCAAAAATTTTTTCCCAGTCTGTGTTGTGTGTTGTTGGTTATGGTTTGTATCCTGCTAATGACGTGTATTAGGGCCTCTAGCGTTGATCCTATTTTTAATTCTATGAACTTTACAGCTTTTGGCTTTATACTTAGGTATTTGATCCATTTTGAATTAGTTTTTGTTTATACTGTGAGGTATGGGTACTGTTTCATTTTTTTGCGTACAGATGGGCATCCAGTTTTGCCAGCACCATTTCTTAAAAAGACTGTCTTTTCCCCACTTGATGGACTTTGGGCCCAAAATACTGACTTTTGAATGCAAAGGAGGTAACTGACCTATAACTAATAAAACATGGACTTCGTGTTTTTTTCCTAGAGATACACCAACTACACACTCTCACATAACTTTTACAGTAACATTAATGCTTGTATTCAACTCCTCTTATAAGCCTGACAAACCCTTTGATTTGATCTAGAGGAGAGAGGTGAAGGGGAAGGAATGCCACATAAACACACACATACAGAAAGACAGATTTGGAAGTAATTGATGTCCTAATTGATACTCTGAAAGATGGAATTCATAATATTAACTGACAATATTACTTTCTCAAAAAGGAATCAATGCGAAGAAAAACATGATATTCTTATTGAAATCTGCACAAACTACCCACCTTATTATCCAGTTTTCTTGCTTCCATTTCAAACACTACCACTCTGTTATCCTTTATTTCTTCAGCTGAAATCTATGAGTAGACAAAGTAAGTGAAAGAAAATACATTTTAGGAATTCTGATACACTCATGAAGTGCTGATTTATTCTGTTATCTAATAATGTATAAAATCTATCCTAATATAGAGTAAATGAATAAATTGTACTCTAAAATGTTTAATAATAAAGTGGTACCATTAAGAAAGATTTACCATTATCTCTTTTATGTGTGTGAATTATTTTCCCAAAATATGGCAAATCTGCATTATGCAACTTCCTTTTTAAATGTTGTTGCCCAAACTAGATCTTCTCCATTCTTAGAGAAAACTCAAGTTGGAAGACTGAAGGATATCCTCTGCACAGGACTGCTATCTTAACACTATGTAATGCTCTCCGAACATTGAGAAACAGAAGTAAATTCTATCTAGAGAATTCTCTAAAATTGATACAGCAGATCAGTGTTTTTCATGCAATGTAAGTGAAATAGTTATTCTACTTAAAAATAAAATTCCAGACAATCATGGCCCCAAGAACAATAAAGCTAACTACTGATAATATTCTCTGTCCCAGGAAAGTTAACACCTTCAACAGGTGCACATTCTCATGCCTTAGGAAATTTAAAACACTTACCCAAAATCAAGATGAGCAACAAAACAGCTGCTCAGAGAATTGTGTGTGATAATCACCATAACCCTCAAATATAGACCTCTCGAGGAGCCAGAGTTCCATTGTCAGACACACTACCACTCCAAGAGGTGGTTACGTGTGCAGAAACTCTAGGAGATACCATACTTAAAAGTCTGACATTATATAATTTGACATGTAAAACATGACAAGTGCATATATTCATTTGCCTAGGGCCAACAATCAGCAATGAAAAAATTTGGGTGAGGGCATAGGCAGGAGAGTGCAAGCACAAAAAAAAATGGTTAAGAGTTCAGAGGATTCAGCGACCATCTAAGATACAAGTACAGGTCTCTACTCGTATGTAGCCAAAGAGAACAAAGAAAATCAAAGGCTCAAAAAAGAAACTAGTCCATGGGACTAACAGCCCACACAAACCATAGCCTCCTCTAACCTGAGACCAGAAGAACTAGATGGTGCCCGGCTACCACTACCAGCCGTTATGACCAGGGACACAACAGAAGGTCCAGGATAGAATGGGAGAAAAATGTAAAACAAAACTCAAATTCCTAAAAAAGGCCAGATCTACTGGACTGATAGAGACCAGAGGAACCCCCAAGACTATCACCCTAAGATACCCTCTGAACTTGGAATTGAAGCTATTTCTGCAGGTCACCTTTCAGCCAAATAATATACTGGCTTATAAAATAAATAATATCACCCTTGAGTACTGTGCTCCCTTAAACAATTAACTATATGAGACCAAATGGTCAACATTTACCCAAAAGCAAAGATGAGAAGGCAAGGAGAGGAAGGGAACCTAGATTAATGGAAACAGAAAAACAGAATGGAAATAATGAGAATGCTGACACATAGTAAAAACTGGAACCAATGGCAGGGAACCATCTGTATAAAAACTGTTAAAGGGAAATCTAATTTGCTGTGTAAATTTTCATCTTAAACACAATAAAATATTATTTAAAGAAAAAAAAAGAGTTCAGAGGATTCAATGGCCATGTCATAATGTAATATCCATCTGAAATAAAACCCGTTATAGAAAGTTTCTGTCATCTCAAGGGGGTGATGCTTGTTTTGTAGAGAGCCAAACTGATCCATTCAGATTATTTAGCAGTTTTTCTCTAACTTGAGAATTTACCCTTCCATGGGGGAAAGGCAAGCATCATCAGTATGCACCTGACCTCTACAGGCAACTTAAAAACTAAAAGAAGGGATTCTCACACTGCATTTTTCTCCTTCTGTCTTTTTTGGCAAAACACACTTCCCATCTGTGACCACTACAAAGCAAGGCTAGAAGAAGTGCAGCATATGGGGTCAAATGAAAAAGTATGGTTGTAACATATTTGCCTGATATGTAGTTTCAGTGTCCTATTTTTGCTAGATCTTTCAAGACAAACTTTAAAAAAAGTATCTTGTTTTACCGTAATGGTCCCTTTTCCTGCAGGTCTGCCATTTTTAAGCATCAGTGGTCTAGTTAGCTTCTTACTGGAAACAATCTGTTAAAAATGGAAAGTAAAACAGCAATTTTGCTTCAATGTGTGAATTTTTAAACTGCATGGTTTCAGAACAAGGTTGAGTATAAAGTTCACATAAAATCATAAGAAATAGAAACATTAAGTCCATTCCTTAAAGATATATAGATTATAAAAACATTTAAAATGTAACTACACATGTAAAACCCACTGGAAGAGATTTCCAAGGAGCTTACCTGGCAGATATAATCCCCCCACATACTAGTTTCTTTACCAACTACTTCAGATGTTAACTTCTTCCTTGTAATGTAGAAAGAGGGCCAGATTCTCATCAGATACACAAATCACTGAGCTGAAACCCTATGAATAAAAGGTGGGCCTCACAACACTCAATAAATGAGACCAATTTTTCAATTGACATGAAACTTCAGTATTCAATCCCTACAAAGTATCATTCTGATTAAAAGAATAGAGCAGACCTAGGTACTTCCAAACAGATATATCTCTCAAATTCATTAGAATTGGGTTACCAATCTGACATGTAAGGAACTTAGAAGTCTTCCCTCACAACCTCATAGCAAGAAAAAAAGGTAAAAAACTAAGTATCATTAAAATTGTGTCATTTACCTACACTGTGATTTTTTTCCCCAAAAAGAAATACTTCCTTGTCTTTGACACTATTTATCAGATTTAGAAAACCAGTCAATTCCACAGTCCTTGAGACATAAGAAAAATCACGGTCTACAAACAATCAACGCTGAAAAATAGAAGATAAATTGAGTGATAACACATCATCCAATTTAAAAAAAACACTCTACTTCTCCCTCCCAAAGCCTTCCTCAATCTATACAAATGGTTATATAGTCTCTCCTTTATAAGTCAGACTATGAGCTAAGAGCAAAATGGTGAGCCAAGAGACACAGACCCACCCTGACCAAGTCTGTCACATACTGGGAAATGAGATAATTAAGCAACTACAATAAAGTATGGTGACTGTTACAGTAGAATCAGTAGACAGTGTCAAACACTGGGGAGGTACCCCAAACTAGTCTAAGGGGTCAGAGAAGGCTTACCAGGAAGAGTGAGGTTTAAACTGATATACCTAAGATTGAAGAGGAGCAAGAAAGGTAAAGGCATGGTGGGTAGCATCAGGAGTAAAGAGGTACCAGTAATACTTATTAATTAGAACATTAAAGAAGTTACCGTTACTTTGATTTCATGAACATGAGAACAAAATTATACTGAACTCTGTAAACAGCACATAAAGCAGTTCAAACAATGGTATTATTAAAATGTCTTATGAAACACCCGTACCGCAAAAGAAGTAACAGGCTTTGCCAGAAGCACACGGTTCCAATCCTTACGGAAAATAAGACAAACTCTAGAGCTATTTTGAGTCAGTCATACCAATATATGAACTTACTCTTTAAAGGGATTACATGTTTTTCAACTTTAAAAATTATACTAATGGGCAATAAAGGGGGACTCTGGGAAGATGGCTGCATAAATAGACCATTGTTCCATTCATCCCCAACAAACACAAGAAATACAACAAGGAAAAAGCGCTTGGCTTTGAAGAACTCTGAATCAGAGAAGAGAGGAAAGCAGTGGGGAACCACAAACAGGTGAGAATCAGTGAATCAACAACTAGTCGCGTACAGCAGGAAAACTGCTTCTCCCACCGTCCCCGCCCCTCCCTCCAGCCACCAGGCCACTGGCTGCTGTGAACTGGGGAAGTGGCCCCAGAAAAGAGCTTGTTTCCCTAACCAACACACCCTCTGCCTGTACAAAGAGAAAGAACCCGAAGCTTCCGCTCTAAAATTAACAAGGCAGAGCTTCCTGGGGGTCCAACTGGAGTATGCTAGCACCTCCGCCATCCAGATACTGCTGGCTCCAAGCCTACTGTCATTTGCTACAGAAAACTCCTGCAATGGAGTCTGCTCTCATAGTCAACACTCTACCTGCTTCCCTATGCGTTCCATAGCTCAGGCCTTTGAACACAAGAGGATAAACCTCCCGGGGAGTCAGTTGTGGGGCTGCCTGCTCCCCCTTCCGGTCAGTGCTGAGGACTGCCAACTGAGGCTGCTATGTACTAGGAAGTAAGCATCTTGAGTGGAGGCTACACCCACAGCTAACATAACTACAGAGGGGACTCTGACAGCAACAAGACAGACCTCCCTAGGAGTCCGTTCAGAGCGTGACAACTCCTTGCCTACCTAGACACTGCACCTGTAAGTTTGCAGTGAATTGCTACAGAAGGTCCCTGGAGTGGAGTCAGCTCCCATAGTCAGCACTCTACCTGCCTCTTTGGCACCCCATAGCTCAGGCCTCTGAAACCAAAAGGACAAGCCTTCCCTGGGGGGTCAATTTGGGTTAGTCTGCCCCCACTTCCGATTAGCACTGAGGACTGCTGTCTAAGGTTGCTGCGTGCTAGGAAGCAGGCATCTTGAGTGGAGGCTGCATACACAGCCAGAAATCTACCAGGGGGCTACTGACAGCAACAAGGCAGACCTCCCTAAGGGTTCGTTCTGAATGCGACTACCTCTCCCCAACCAGTCAGCTGCTGGACTGATACAGGCTCCTACAGAAGGTTCCTACAGTGGAGTCAGGAGGTGGGTCACCTAGGTGGAAACTGCTCCCCCAACTACCACCGGGCCACTGCGGCTCTGAAACCACGATAGATCTCTCGGAGGAGTGCCAGCACCCCTTCCTCCTGAAACAGAGGAAAGTTGGCTTGTGCTTCCCCTGAATGCCAGCTCAGATATAAGCAGCCCCCACAGAGCAGGGAAGGAAATCTTGGGCAAAACTGGAGCGCAACACCCAGCCCTGAAAGGGGCTCAGTGGGTGTAGGTTTTGACTAAAAACGTGACTGCAGAAAAAGAGAAGGGAAGGGAGTAATAACCAGAGAGAGGATGTACCCCTCGTTAATTAGTACACCATACCTCGTCTCAGTGGTGGTGCCCCCTGGTTGACAGACTGACCACAGCGTGCTCTCTGGTGTGTCTGGGAGATACTAAAAGTTAAAAAACAAGATCTGGAACTTCTGAAACCCAATTAAACCAAGGAGGGAGAAGAATCTATCACAGAGAGAGACAGGAAATGGTAAGCAAAGGCCAAAGGCTCTGCCCACCTAGAGTTTCTAGCAGAAAGTAGTATAGGCAAAAATACTAAATACTGGGTGTCTCAGTCATCTAGTGCTGCTCCAACAGAAACACCACAAGTGGATGGCTTTAACAAAGAGAAGTTTATTTCCTCACAGTAAAGTAGGTTAAAAGTTCAAATTCAGAGCACCAGCTCCAGGGAAAGGCTTTCTCCCTCTGTCAGCCTTCTCATCAGTGTTCCCCTGGACTAGGAGCTTCCCCGTGCAGGGACCCCAGGTCCAAAGGACACGCTCTGCTCCTGGCACTGCTTTCTTGGTGGTATGAGGTCCCCAATTCTCTGCTTGCTTCCCTTACCTTTTATCTCTTGTAAGATAAAAGGTCGTGCAGGCCACACCCTAGGGAAACTCCCTTTACATTGGATCAGGGATATGACCTGGGTAAGGATGGTGTTATAATCCCACCCTAATGCTCTTTAACATAAAATTACAATCACAAAATGGAGGCCAACCGCAGAATTCTGGGAATCATGGCCCATCCAAATTGATATACACATTTTTTGGGGGACATAATTCAAACCATGACACTGGGGAAAACTGAAAAACCTAACACCATCAAAAATCCCAATGCCCCAAGAAAAAAACAATGAAACACACAAAGAACAGAGAAACAATGGTCCATTCAAATAAACATGATAAAGCGAGTGAAAGCACATCTAAGGATGACCAAATAATGAAAAAAATGGAAGAATATAATACAATAACATTAAGCATAATTAAAGAACTAAGGGAAAACATGGACAAAGAGCTAAAAGAAATAAGGAAAACAATGCAAGAACAAAGTGAGGATCTAAAAAGAGAAATTGCAACAGAAAGGGACAGCAACTAGAAAGAGAAGCACAATAGAAGGACTTACAAACAGATTTAATCAGGCAGAAGAAAGAATCAGTGAATTAGAAGATAAGAGACTTAAAATTACAGACACTAAATAGCAACAAGAACAGAGTTTCAAGAAGGCTGAGCACAGTTTAATGGAATTATGGGACAAAAGACCTAATATACACATCATGAGAATTCCAGAAGAGATCAGAGAAAGAAAGGGACATAAACAGTACTTGAAGAAATAATGACAGAAAACTTCGCCAATCTAATGAAGGACATGAATCCACAAATATAAGAAATTCAAATAACCCTAAGCAAGAGAAACCCAAAGAGATCTACGTCAAGAGACACTGTAGTTAGGCTCTCAAAAATTAAAGACAGAGAATCCTGAAAGTAGTGAGAAAGAAGCAAACAGTTACATACAAAGGATCCCCATTAACTGCCAAACTACTGCAAGAAACCAAAAGAGACCTGCATAAGTGGAAAAACATACCTTGCTCATGGATAGGAAGACTCAACATTGTGAAAATGTCAATTCTATCC
>NW_004443945.1:33183121-33184707 GCF_000243295.1 Trichechus manatus latirostris
CAAGAAACCAAAAGAGACCTGCATAAGTGGAAAAACATACCTTGCTCATGGATAGGAAGACTCAACATTGTGAAAATGTCAATTCTATCCAAAACAATTTACAGATACAATGCAATCCCCCATCCAAATTCCAACGGCATTTTTTAAGGAGATGGAGAAACAAATCACCAACTTCATTTAGAAAGGGAAGAGGCCTAGGATAAGTAAGCATTACTTAAGAAGAAGAACAAAGTGGGAGGCCTCACACTACTTGATTTTAGAACCTATTATACTGCCACGGTAGTCAAAACAGCCTGGAACTGGTACAACAACAGACACATAAACCAATGAAACAGAATTGAGAATCCAGATATAAATTCATCCACCTATGAGCAGCTGATATTTGACAAAGGCCCAAAGCCCATTAATTGCGGAAAAGACCGTCTCTTTAACAAATGGTACCGGCATAACTGGATATCTACCTGCAAAAAACTAAAACAAGACCCATACCTCACACCATACACAAAAACTAACTCAAAATGGATCAAAGACCTAAATTTAAAACCAAAAACGATAAAGATCATGGAAGAAAAAATAGGGACAACAGTAGGAGCCCTAATACATGGCATAAACACAATACGAACCATAAGTAAAACTGCACAAACACAAGAAGAGAAACTAGATAACTGGGAGCTCCAAAAAATCAAACACTTATGCTCATCAAAAGACTTAACCAAAATAATAAAAAGACAACCTACACATTGGCAAAAAATTTTTGGCTACAACAAATCTGATCAGCATCTAATCTCTAAAATCTACAAAACACTGCAAAACTTCAACAACAAAAAGACAAATAACCCAATTAAAAAATGGGCAAAGGACATGAATAGGCACTTCGCCAAAGAAGATAATCAGGCGGTTAACAGACACATGAAGAAATATTCACGATCATTAGTCATTAGAGAAATGCAAATCCAAACTACAATGAGATAATATCTCACTCCAACAAGGCTAGTATTAACCCAAAAAACACAAAATAATCAATGTTGGAGAGGTTGTGGCGAGACTGGAACACTTATACACTGTTGATGGGAATGTAAAACGGTACAACCACATTGGAAATTGATTTGACAATTCCTTAAAAAGCTAGAAATATAGAAGTACCATATGATCCAACAATCCTGCTCTTTGGAATATATCCTAGAGAATTAAGAGCCGTCACCCGAATAGATATATGCACACCCATGTTCACTGCAGCACTGTTCACAATAGCAAAAAGATGGAAACAACCCAGATGCCCATCAACAGATGAATGGATAAACAAACTATGTTACATACACACAATGGAGTACTATTCAAAGATAAAGAACAGTGAGAATCTGTGAAGCATCTCATAACATAGATGAAACTGGAAGACATTATGCTGAGTGAAGTAAGTCAATTACAGAAGGACAAATATTGTATGAGACCTCTATTGTAAAAATTCATGTAAAAGTTTACACACAAAAAGAAACAATCTTCATTGGTTAGGAGGGATGGGAGGGGTGGGGGGAACTAAACAGACAATAGATAAGTGGTAACTTTGGTGAAGGGTAAGACAGTACACA